>NC_048302.1:30558466-30624415 GCF_013100865.1 Trachemys scripta elegans | reverse complement strand
CCCCATCCCCCACAGCCCTGACCCCCAGCTCTGAGCCCAGCCCCTCTGAGCCGGGCATCCCCCTGACCCCATCTCTCCACAGCCCTGACCCCCAGCTCCGAAACCAGCTCCTCTGAGCCAGACACCCCCCGAGCCCATCCTCCCCACAGCCCTGACTCCCAGCTCCGAGCCCAGCCCCTCTGAGTCGGGCACCCCTCGACCCCATCTCTCCACAGCCCTGACCCCCAGCTCTGAGCCCAGCCTCTCTGAGCCGGACACCCCCCGACCCCATTACTCCCACAGCCCCCCGGCACCAACCATCACCATCACCCAGCAACAGCCCATTGTGTAATTGCAAATGTATACATACCATTAAAGCATTTAATGTTTTTAAATAATGTATTTAGTGTATTTTCAAATTATTACAAATCAATTTTTGAATGTATTTCACTAGTTATTTTTTACATTTCCAAACAACGTTACTATAGTATTGCAACTTTTTTTTATGGAAGGGGCCCCCAAAATTGCTTTGCCCCAGGCCCCCTGAATTCTCTGGGCAGCCCTGCCCAGAGTGTGTGAGGAGCTGGGGAGGGAAGGAGGCGGGGTCCCCTGGAGCCGAGCCCGGGCTGTGGTGGCGGCGAGAGGGGCTCCCGGAGTGTGTGAAGAGGTGAGCGGCCGGCTGGGCTCTTTGGTGCTGAGTAGGTAGCCCCGCAGCCGGAGATCCTCGCCTTCTCGCTCGCTGGGGCTGGGCCAGGGCGCAGTGAGGCTGAAGAGCAGCAGGTCTGGGGGGCTCTCCAGGTCCTCGGCTGTCAGGGGTGAGGGCGGTGAGCATGAACTGATCCACCTTGGCCACCAGCAGCGCTGCGAAGCCCCAGGAGGGGGCCATGTTCTCCGCGCCGCGCCGCCCCGCAGCCGCACCGCCACCTGGAAGTACTCCCGCTCCATGCCGCCCAGCAGCTCCACTCGCATGGGGACAGAGTCATGGCTGGGCCAGGGCTTGGCCGCCGTGTACTGGTAGCAGATCCCACGTTTGGGGGGCAGCCAAGTGCGCTGGGGTGGCAGGGGGTGCGGGTGGGGGGGCACTGGGGGGGGGTGGGGGGAGGAAGCTGGCGGGGGGGGGGGGGGAAGCTCATGGCTCGGGGGGGACAGCCAAAAATTTTTTTGCTTGGGACGGCAAAACACCTACAGCCGGCCCTGGTGGCCTCAGCTGGGCTGCTTCCCCGATCAGCCTTTCCCCCGCCACAGCCCTCTCCAGGACTGCTTTTAACCCCTCCAGGCAGGAGCGGGGTGACTATCCACATACTATATTTTCAACAATTCCTACTATTGCTTAATCCCATCCTGTCTGATGTGTCCAAAGCAAACAATGAATTGTTTTGAAGTTCAGCTGTTTGAGGTTTTCACCCTAGCTTTATAGTTCTGTCAACTATGCCACTTGATTATATACTCTTTTCTTGCACATCTTTCCCATAATTTTTTCAACGAGTTAGCAGTTCTCCTGATCATGAATGTATAAGTGTCAAATATCTGATTCTCTGCAGCAATGAAGTTTTTTGTTGTTTAAAAGTTTACAAACATTACATAATCACTCTTCTAATGATATCTTTCTTGACTCTCAAGTATCAGAGGGGTAGTCGTGTTAGTCTGAATCTGTAAAAAGCAACAGAGGGTCCTGTGGCACCTTTAAGACTAACAGAAGTATTGGGAGCATAAGCTTTCGTGGGTAAGAACCTCACTTCTTCAGATGCAAATAATGGACATTTCCAGAGGCAGGTATAAATCAGTCTGGAGAAAACGAGGTTAGTTCAATCAGGGAGGGTGAGGTGCCCTGTTAGTAGTTGAGGTGTGAACACCAAGGGAGGAGAAACTGCTTCCGTAGTTGGATAGCCATTCACAGTCTTTGTTTAATCCTGATCTGATGGTGTCAAATTTGCAAATGAACTGGAGCTCACAGTTTCTCTTTGGAGTCTGGTCCTGGAGTTTTTTTGCAGTAAGATGGCTACCTTTACATCTGATATTGTGTGGCCAGGGAGGTTGAAGTGTTCTCCTACAGGTTTTTGTATATTGCCATTCCTGATATCTGACTTGTGTCCATTTATCCTCTTGCGTAGTGACTGTCCAGTTTGGCCAATGTGCATAGCAGAGGGGCATTGCTGGCACATGATGGCATATATAACATTGGTGGACGTGCAGGTGAATGAACCGGTGATGATGTAGCTGATCTGGTTAGGTCCTGTGATGGTGTTGCTGGTGTAGATATGTGGGCAGAGTTGGCATCAAGGTTTGTTGCATGGGTTGGTTCCTGAGTTTGAGTTGTTATGGTGCGGTGCGTGGTTGCTGGTGAGAATATGCTTAAGGTTGGCGGGTTGTCTGTGGGCGAGGACTGGCCTGCCTCCCAAGGTCTGTGAAAGTGAGGGATCATTGTCCAGGATGGGTTGTAGATCACTGATGATGCATTGGAGAGGTTTAAGCTGAGGACTGTAGGTGATGGCCAGTGTAGTTCTGGCCACCATCAACCTCAGCCTGGACCAATCTACACGGGAAGTCCACTTCCTAGACACCACAGTACAAATATGCGATGGCCACGTTAACACCACCCTATACCGAAAACCCACCGACCGCTATGCCTACCTTCATGCATCCAGCTTCCACCCCAGACACACCACACGATCCATCGTCTCCAGCCAAGCGCTGAGGTACAACCGCATCTGCTCCAACCCCTCAGACAGAGACCAACATCTACAAGATCTTCACCAAGCATTCTCAAAACTACGATACCCACACAAGGAAATAAAGAAACAAATCAACAGAGCCAGACATGTACCCAGAAGCCTCCTGCTACAAGACAGGCCCAAAACAGAAACCAACAGACACCATCAGATCAGGATTAAACAAAGACTGTGAATGGCTATCCAACTACAGAAGCAGTTTCTCCTCCCTTGGTGTTCACACCTCAACTGCTAGCAGAGCACCTCACCCTCCCTGATTGAACTAACCTCGTTATCTCCAGACTGATTTATACCTGCCTCTGGAAATTTCCATTACTTGCATCTGAAGAAGTGAGGTTCTTACCCACGAAAGCTTATGCTCCCAATACTTCTGTTAGTCTTAAAGGTGCCACAGGACCCTCTGTTGCTTTCTTGATTCTTTTGCTTCTGATTTGCTGCCTTCACTATAAATATTTCCTAAGTTTATTTTTGATTTTAAGATGGCTAAATGCTACAAATACAACTTCAGTATACCTCTTGCAGATAGTAGTCCAGAACCTCCCTTCAATGGAAGTTTGCTAATTTATGCCAGCTGAGGATGTAGCCTTTCTTGTCTGTTTATACTGACAACTTCTTCTGTTTGCCAATTTCCTTCCTATGAAGAAGTATTTTCATATCTTTGTACATTCATTCTCAGTATGGTATATTTTACATATTGTATGGGTCCAATTGTCTGGTTTTAGCACTGCGGGTGCAAAGGGATTGTAAACCCAAGTGCACCAACTCCTAGGGAATTTTGCTGGTATAGGGGAAAATCCCTGAGTGACATACAGCCAGCTGGTGTATGCCACTGATCTCTGCACCTCCTTTCCAGTCCCTTAGTGCAGGGTAAGTTTCAAGAGAAAGGGGGGCATAGTTCTATTGCTTCTGTGATTCAGCTATTCCTGTCTGCTGGAACAACTTCTTGATTAAAAGCAGAAATTTGCTATGGATTAAATATGTAACAGGAACATAGAGGATTAAATAACCATATTGTCCCTCCCACTCACAACCCTACCCCCACAAAAAAGGAATTATCTTAAACAGAAGTGAGCTGACATCTTTTCACAACTAAAACTTCTGGGTTAAGGATCAGCAAATAGCAGCAGTAAAGAATTATTGAAAGCAGAGAGAAACAGACAGAACAGAAGTAAAAGTAGATTGAATATGTTGAAAACCCAGGAGTAAATAACTTCATCAATTAATTTTATAAAATATTTCATTAATTCCTAACATCTGAAGAGCCCTCTGCTGGTGTAGCTCCTTTGAATAGAAATATTTGCCATACATAAGTTTAGGGATCTAGATGTCATTGTAGATAGTGCAATGAAGCCCTCTGCTCAATGTCAAGTTGTGGTTGTTAAAAAAAAACAACAACAAGATGCAAGGATACATAAGGATTGGGATGGAGGATAGTATGGAAAATATTATAATGCCATTGTATAAATCAATAGTGTAGCATCATATAGAATACTGTGTGCCATATGGTAGCCCTATGGAAAATCTGTTATACCATGAAAGATGGAAAAGAATGGGATTGTTCATCTTAGATAGGAGATGAATAAAAGGGAATACAAGTCAAGTATATACAATAATGAATGGTCTAGAGAAGGTATATCAGGGTCTTCTGTTCCCTTCCCCTCCTCATAACACAAGGACAAAGGGATATTCATTGAAATTAAAAGGTAGCCAATTCAAAACAGAAAAAAGAAAACATTTCCCCCCACAATGTGTAATTAGAATGTGGAACTAGTTGTTACAGAAGTCACTGAGGCCAAGAATTTAGCAAGATTCAAAAAGGGATTAGATATTTATATGGATATCAAGAATATCCAGAATTATTATAATGAGCAATAACAAAAATTATGGAGCAGTTATTAAACCTCATGCTTCAAGACTTAAACCAGTATTAGAGACCAGTATGAGACATATGTAAGGGATTTCACATCTGCCTTCTGCAGGCCTCTTACCTTCCTCTGAAGCATATGATAGTAGATTAGATGGACCTTGGGTCGGATCCAGTTTGGCAATTCCTATGATCCCATGCCCATTAAACATATTAAAGCTCAATATCAATATCATGTTGAGGTGACCTCTAATTTTAACCTGTTAATTTTCTGCTGCAGTAAGGGCACTGTGAAATACAGCTTTCAAAATTCAAAAGCAACTTCTCTCCTTTTAATCTAGATTAAAACAAGGTGTAATCTCTAATAGAGCCTGATACAACCCCCTCCCCATTCCCCAACTGAAGTTGATGGGAATCTTTCATTGCTTTCAATTGAGTTACATCAGGCCCTAAAATTACAGAAATAGAAACAAAGGAAAATATTAATCCCAAACCCCGTTGAAATGTGTAAGAGGTTATTGAATTGAGTTGGTTGAATGCATATGTGCATGATAGCTTTTCTTCATCTTGATTGGGGTAGTGACAAAAATGAAAAATATAAACAAAATTCTGAAATATATTGCAGCTTTCCTATTATTCATTTCTAGAGGTTCAAAGTTGTTTTTAAAGAGCTGGCTTTATGCTATTCTAGGTTATGGCTATGAGCCTTAAAAATTTACAGTTAAATATTTCCATAACAATGTAAGATCTTTTCTGTGCAAACTGCTTTCCCCCTTGGATTCATCATATACTTCCAATTTTGGGCATTATGGGACTCTGTTATGTGAGACAAAATTAAAAGCAAGTAGGGGGTAGAGGCAGATAACAAAAAGATTTATCAAAAGCAATGTGGATAAAATAAAATCTCCAACTGGGAGTTTGCACATTTTTGCAGCCTCAGGGCTGTAGTATAAATTTCTGTCAACACTGTTTAAGTGCAAAATTGCATTGACATAGTGTAATTGATACAATGATCTAACAGTAACACTGTTATGTATGATAACGCATAATCTCACAAACCTATTTATATAGAAAACCCAAATGCAATATATAAAAAGTTATTTTTCTTGAAAAAACCTATAACGCCCAATTAGTTAACTATCTAAATACAGATTTAGGTGCTTGATTTTTTTACACCCACTTTAGCCTAGTTCAAGTAGGGTGCAGAAGCAGACAACAAAAATGGCAAAGGAGTAGATTGCTTTTAATTAATGTGAATAAGAATATGCCCAAAATCTGGGTTCAAATTTCATAATTCCTAACTGTCCACCAGTTCTACTAGAAACAGAGTGAAAAAAGTACACCAGAAGTTTAAAGCATGATACAGAATGCTTGGAATTTGTGGACATGAAATGTGTAAAGTTAGAACCAGTATAACTTAAATATTTTTAGTGTAAAAATGGCATTTTTCAAAAATGAAAAGTGTTTTGCTTTTTAATATGTGACAAAAAAAATAAAAGAATTTAGCCTGTTGGTTTTCTGTTTTTGTTAATCTTCATCTTAATTTTTGGTCATCTTCTCCACGTTCATTTCTGTGTGTTCTGTGACTGGTTGCTATCTTCTTCCTTCTTTGTGTTCCATTGTCATCATCCTTCTGTGTGTGCCGTTGTCATTTCTCATCAGATCTGGGTGGTCTCGGAGAATCATGGGTACCTGTTAACCTTTGTAGCCCATGTGATCGGGGTGGATTGTGGTCCAGAAGGTTCAGGTAGCTCTGATAGCCCAGAGGAACTGGCTGGCCTGTGTGGATTAGAAATTTCACTTTTCATTTGTTCATTAGTTTGGCGCTCATTTGTCATTTGCGGATTTTGTTTTTTGCATTGCCTCTTCAGATTGCTCAGCTACAACACAGTGTAAGATATTTTGGAAAACTGAAAAAGAAATCAGTTTTGAAAAATATGAATATAGAATATGAATTACTAATATGAATATGAAATACGAATATAGAAATTAAACAAAAGTTCTACCGACATTCAAAAAACAAGATCAGCTGGGTTAAATAAAGAATCAAAATTATTTAGACTTTTTTTTTTAATTTTTGTGTCGTCGTCCCCCATCCCTCCCACCATCCAGCTCTTCATAGAGTTAGGGGCTCACTTGAGTTTGGGCTTATTTAGTACACAATAGCTAGGTGAAGTCAACTCTTGGTATTGTCAACTGTTCCTTATCTATATTTCATAGGTCGAATTCTATGACCCTAGAGATCTTGCTTATTACTGGGATTACACTGTTTGACTCTCCAAGCCCTCTTTAAATTCCTCGATGAGATGATGGTTTGCCTGTCAAACTTATATTCCTGGAACACTTATTCCTCTGTCAACCCTGTGTTCCCTACAAAGCAACTCATGTGTTTCACACTTTACTCTCTGCTCTTTCATTAGCCTTTATACAAGAGGGCTGAACATTTCCTCCTTTGTTTCAAGTTACTATCCCTCTGTTTCCAGAAATAACATATGTATCCAGCCTCTGAGGCTGCATTTCTCTCCCATATGGAAAAACAATATTGTATTCATATATTTGTAATGAGTTTTTGAAAACACATGGAAATTATTGTTTCAATAGTTACATTTAATACTAAATTATAAAACACCTTAGTATAATATCCAAACTATTTGGGAAGTAATGAAAATATACATGTGTAGACATGAGGTTTGTCAATTGCAGTGATAATATTCAGAACCTATGTAAGCTATTAATTGACAATATAGAATATATATATTCCCCATTATTCAATTTTATTACATACATATGTATGTTATGGTGTTGGGCCCAAACTTACTTCCATTGAAATCAGTAGGATTTTGTCACTGACTACAGTGGGAGCAGGGCTGTGTTAAATGAAAATATTTTGTTGTTATATTAATTACGGCTGGGGTTTTAAAAGAAGCTTTAAGGAAGTCAGGCACCAAATTCCCTTTGAAATTCAAAGGGATTTGGGTATCTAACTCTCTTATGCCCTTGAAATCCCACCCTATTTCATTATTATGTCTCTTTCTATAGGCATAAAGACGTTATTGATAAACTATATCAAATATTTGTCTCTTGCTATAGGAATTGTATATTCCATTTAATATGATTCAGATTATTTAGAGATGACAGTTTTAAAATAGTATTGTAAATGTTGGAAGTATGTTTTTAACACATCCCAATAATATATAACATAACTTATACTTGTTTCTTTCATGTGCATTTTTGGAGGCTGACCCAACACCATGTGCAGCAGAGTTCATCAATGTCCAGTGGTGCCGACTTTCTAATATGTGGGGTGTGTGTGTGTGTGTGTGTGTGTGTCCCCTAGCTCTGCCCCTACCCCGCCCCTGCTCCACCTCCACCCCACCTCTTCCATCCCCAGCGGCAGATGGGAGGCTCTGGGAGGGAGGGGAAAGCACTGATCGGCAGTGCCTCTGGCAGGCAGGAGGCGCTAAGGGGTAGAGGGAGCTGGCTGCCAGTGGGTGCTTAGCCCCCACCATTTTCCCCCATGGGTGCTCCTGCCTATGTCACTGTCCACATTCCAATGCCCTGGCTGGAGGCATATGCCTAATTTAGCTGTACTCTATAGCCATATGCTCTGAAACTTAGTGAGGTGCATAGATCTAATTAGGTATCCCACATGGAACAAGCACAGGTGTGTGCATGCAGAAATTGGTCTGTCTGCTTAGGTTCTGCTAAGTATTTTGACCTGAAAATGTTCTGTAGGCATAAGTTTATTTTTTTGTTCTCACTCAGTCAGCATCCTTATGGAAATCTGGCCCCTACATTGATTCCCATCAAATGTTCCCCTGTTTTGTTAAATACTAATATCGCCAATAAGTTCTGGGAATGTATTGGGGACAACTTCTTCTTTCAGAAGGTGGAGTAAGTAACCAGGAGGGCAGCCATTTTAGACTTGATTCTGACAAACAGGGAAATATTAGTTGCAAATCTGAATGCTGAGGCAGCTTGGGTGAAAGTGTTCATGAAATGATAGATTTTGTGAGTCTAAGGAAAGGAAGGAGTGAGACCCGCAGAATAAGAACAATGCGCTTCAAAAAAGCAGACTTTAATAAACTCAGATTAGGTAGGTAAATTTCCATAGGAAGAAGATCTGAGGGAAAAAGGAGTTCAGGAGAAACTGGCAGTTTCTCAATACAGAACTGACACCTACCATGGGACATAAAAGGCAATAAGAAGTGGTTCTGTAAATACATAAGAGCAAGATGAATGAAAGTGTAGGTCTACTGTTTAGTGGGGAAGGAGAGTTAATAATGAATAATGTCAAGAAGGCTGACACATTTAATGTCTATTTTACTTCAGTCTTCAAAAAAAAAGGTTAAGATGCTTAACACAATTCATATTAACAAAAAGTGAGAAGAACGCAAGTCAGAAGAGGGAAAGAACAGGTTGAAGATTTTTTAGATAAGTTTGTTTATTGAAGTCAGCAGGGCCTGATGAAATACACCCTTATATACTTAAAGAATTAGCTGAAGGAATCTTGGAATCATTAGTGATTATCTTTTGAGAACTCAAAGAGGATAGGTGAGGTCCCAGAGGACTGGACAAGTGCAAACATAGTACCTATCTTTAAAAAGGAGAACAAAGATGACTCTGGGAATCGTAGACAAGTCAGACTAACTTTGATACATGGAAAGATACTGAAACAAATTATTAAAGTCATTTTGTAAGGACCTAGAGGATAATAGAGTAATAAATAGTAGCCGACATGGATTTGTCAAAAACAAATAATGCCAAACCAACCTATTTTTTTTCTTTTACAAGGCCACTGGCCTAGTGGATAAGGGGAAAGTAGTCGATGTGATATATCTTGATTTTAGTAAGGCTTTCAACACAATCCCACATGACATTCTTGTAAGCAAACTCGGGGAATGTGGTTTAAATGAGATTACTATAAAGTGGGTGCAAAACATGTTGAAATAATAGTTCTCAATATTCACTGTCAAACTGGGATTATGTATCTAGTGGGATCCTGCAGGGGTCTGTCCTGGGTCTGAAACTATTCAATATTTTCATTAATCAGTTGGATAGTGGTGTGGAGAGTATGTCTCTAAAATCTGTGATTGACAGCAAACTGGGAGAGAATGCAAGTACTTTGGAGGACAGAATTAGAATTCTTGTCAAATGGGAGAACTGATCTGAATTCAACAATATAAATTTAAATAAAAGAAGTGCAAAGTATTACACTTAGGAAGGAAAAATCAAATGCACAATCATAACATAGAGAATAACTGGCTAGGCAGTAGTACTACATAAGAGTATCTGAGGGTTATAATGGATCACAAATTGAATATGAGCCAACAATGTGATGCAGTTGTGAAACAGGATATAATTCTAGGCTGTATTAACTGGAGTGTCATACATAAGACAATGGGAGGTAACTGTCCTGCTCTACGTGGCACTAGTGAGGCCTCAGCTAGAGTACTGTGTCCCATTTTGGGTGCCACACTTGAAGAAAGATGTAGACATATTGGAGAGAGTCCACAGGAGAGAAACCAAAAAGCAAAAGGTTTAAATAACCTGTCCTATGAAGAAAGGTTAAAAAATTGGATATATTTAGTCTTGGGAAAAGAAGGCTGAGGGGGTACCAGATAATAGTTTTCAAATATTTTAAGGGCTATTATAATGAGGACAGTGATCAATTGTTCTCCACGTCCACTGAAGGTAGGAGAAGAAATAATGGAATTAATCTTCAGCAAGGGAGAATTTGTTTAGAAACTACTTTCTAACTAGAAGGTTAGTTAAGCTGTGGGACAAGCTTCCAGGGGAAGTTGTGGAACCCCCATACCTGGGGGGTTTAAAAACAGGTTAAACAAACAGCTGTCAGGGCTGGTCTAAGTACAGGTCTGTTGCATCTTACGTGCATTTAACATGCGCGATTTCAACTTTACGCGGTCGGCAAAAACAAAAAAGAGAAAAATAACAATTTTAATACTATACCTGTAGTGCAGGCGATTTCGCCCGCCATTGAACTCAATGGAATTTTGGCTATACGCGGTTTTCGCTTTACGCGCTAACCGCGGAATGGAACCCCCACGTAAGATGAGACAGACCTGTACACTCAGTCCCGCCTCAGTACAGGGGGCTGGATTAGATGATTTATCTAGGTCCATTTCAGGCCTATATGTCTATGATTCTGTGAAAACAGGAGATGATGGAAAGAAAGGATCAATCAGTTTACATTAAGCCCTTCAAATTCTTCATTAAGAGCTGGGAAATCCCTTACTAAAAACTAATGTATTCAAATATTGCCCTCTTTTCTGTTGGCAATTTATCCAAATGCAGACTTCAATTTTTATTAATTTGTTCATTGCTTAAAATTGTTTAGTGAACACTTTATGTAAGCATATTTTGGCCTATGAATTGTTTGCAAACTATTCACTTTGTCTTTCTCTATTCATTGTTCATGGTATGTTGTTGGTCACCTAAGTCAGATGGTATTGATGTTGTTACCTGGCTGAATGGCTGAAACTTCCATAAACACTAGGAATGACTCAAAGAGATTTTCAGCTGGCTATGCAAATATTTCCAGGATGAACCTTTCCACAAATACACATTTGCTTCCATGAACATGAATGCAAACAAAAAATTAGTGGCATGAATGTTTGGAGAAATGAATAAAAAGAGTCACTAATATAATTGATATGAATTTGCAGTTTTTATTAAAATGTTTTTGAGTATTCTTTGCAGTGTTTGTCCAGCTGTATTCTTCATAATATAGAATACTTCACTCAAGGTGCTTTTCTAAATCTTTTGCCTTATCCAAGCCTTACTAGCTCTTGCAATTTTTCATTATTGGCTAAGTTCTGATGTTATTTTAATGAAGATCAGAACTGGCCTTATCAGTAAGTTCTCCCATACTTCTGATATCTTAGTTCCCTTTTTAGACCTTTTTAGTCTCTCTTAAATATTTCTAATCTTGGGCATGGTACTCTCAATGAATGTGTGGTAATCTATTAAAAAAATTCAAAGCACCTTAAAGACTTCTTTACCTTATGGGAAAACTGAAAAGCATTCTATTTGTAGATATACTGCATATGTAATATTTTTGGGTATTTCTCTTACCTTGGGTATTTGTAAAGGAATATTCAGATGAAGACAGGATTTTTGTTACCTAAGAGATCATCAGTTGCTGTTGTTTGTTTCTCCCTAGGCGTTATAATGTTCTGTTAGTGACATCATAAGGAGCTCCGAAGGAGATGTCATATAAGAGGATTCTTACCTCAAATGAGAAATAAGCTGCTGGACTTGATGAACTGTTAAAAAGATCATGGAATGTTCCTAATAAAACAGAGGGGATGGTACATATAAAAAATATGATTAGTACCTTTTGCTTCCAGGGACCTATAGTATCCCTCTCTTTGCTATAATAACAGTAATACAGCTAATAAACACTTAAATAGCACTTCCTATCAATAGATGTCATAGGGTTTTTCAAGGGTGATTAGGCATTACTATTTCTATTTTATAGATGCAGCTACTAGGACAGAGATGTTAATTGACTTACTCAAGGCCAACTTGGGCTCATCCTTTTTCTGATGCTGTCTGATCTTTGTGGATGCTACCATCCAGGCTAATTCTCTTCACCTTGGCAAAAGTCCTGCCCCCTTGAAGTTAACTCCCAATGACTTCAGTGAGGTCAGGATTTCACCCCTCATTTTTCTGTGGTATTGGGTGAAAAGTCCTTCCTACCATCTTTAGAAGACCTGTACTGTGATAGATTTTGGTGGCACGAATACTCCTCAAACTCAAGGGGATTAGCCACCCCTAGCATCACTGTGATTTGAAGGAGTTGCATGGAATTAGAGTTGGACCTGAATTGAAAAATTGGGACCGGTATCCAAACTTTCCCCAAGTTAAGTGGTGTTTAGTTGAGGACTTTGAGTTCAGGCCTATCTCTACATGGAATCTTTCAGTCCTTTCCCTAAACTGTCAAACATGAATGCTGAAGAGAGACTGAAATTTGATTGATTTAACACGTGAATCCTTCCCTGTTATACTTCACATTATATGGTGTAGCACATACTGTAAAAGAATAAACCCTATTTGTTGTGTTTATTATACAGAAATTAGATTAACACTGGAGTAGGATCTTCAATAATGCTCAATATTGTCAATGGTTAGTGACTGCAATGGTAGTACAGTTAGATCAATGACGAATGTTTTTGAAAATCCCATTCTATACAAGTGTGTAACCTGATGACGTTTGCTTTAGGATCAGTCCTGGAAAGTCAGTGACGGTTCTCACTTATCCCCTCCTCCCCCCCCGACTGTTTTTGAGCAAATTGAAATGCAACATAATTTGACATGATCCTGTGACTATTAAAATTCAGTTTTCTGCTTATAGAATAGTTTAATATTTCTCAAGCGTTTTATCAGTAGAAGCCCACAGGATTGTAGAAACGTGTGATAATTTATAGCAAGAAACTGTGGAAAAAAATCTGAAATTGCTGCTGAAAAGGGCATTCCTTCTGCCTGCCACAACTGATGCTGACAGCAGAGTATTAAACTTAAAAATGAAATACCATTCTTGCCCAGTCTTACTACTTGATAGTGGTCTAATCAGAATCACGTGTGTGGATAGAAGAGCTATATGCTAACTCCTTACAAACATAGCAGCATTGAAGGGGAGGAACATTCATTATCTTTAAGATGAGGGGAAAGCCATATTTTGGAATTGGAGTAGTTTCATTCCTGTCTTAAGCAACTCTTCAGCAGAGGAGCTAAAGCAATTTTGATTTTTGTGTGGCTAAAAAAGAGCAAGGAACTATGCACACTGAAGCAGAGCTCTACCAATTGTTACCAACGCGATTGATAGATTTTTATACTTGCCAATATACTACTTCATTTTGCATCAATAGCGTTAGCATGTCAGACAAAGCTGGTGCTGCCAATTGGTGCTAGTGATGTCATATCTGTTTCAATAACCCTCAGTAACTGCAGGCACATGACCATTTTTTTTCTTGAGCTCTATTTTTCTTTTATATTATTTCACAATAGTAATTAAATACTCTAGGCAGTGTATTATGCAGGGATTATTGCATCGAGTCTCCCGTGACTGAAGTTCTGCTTTTGGCCTCATGTTTCTCACAACCCTCTAGTTACTCACTGCCTATTGTATCTTCTTGTACTATAAGGTCAGATGCTATAAGTCAGAAAGTTTCCACAATAAGCCATAAAAATGTGACTTATTTAAAATGCTGACTTCTGATAAACTGTGGGAAAAGGGCTAGGAATGAACCTAAGGTTAGTATTTCTGTGGTTTCTCCCCCCACCTCCAAAACTATTGTGAGCAAGAAAGTCATAGTTCAAATAGCATTCAACAGGGGTAGAGTGTAGGAATGAGATGCTAAGCTGCAACATTACTGCTTATTCATACGCACACAATGAAAGGATTCAATCTAATAAGTTTTAAAAATGGGCAGCTATTGTGTTTGTGTTCCTTCTTTGAGAGCTGAAAAAGTAATTTTGCAAATGTACAATGTATATAAGGTTACTCAAGGATTTCTTATTTTTAAAATGTCAAGTGAATTTCATGCTGGTGAAAAGTAGCCCTGGAAATCCTCTATAGAGCCCTCAGTGATCCTTGATCTAGCCATCAGTTGTACTCCATTTAAATAGATTCACCCCCATACCCCACCAGTGTTCCTCAGCTCTGAGCTAGAGGGATGAAAGATCCATTCATGAAAGATCCATTTAGTCTCCAGGTCCATTCAGTCCTTTGCTTGTCTTCTGATATTGCGTTCCAATCTTTAAAAAAAATTTAATCTGTGAAATTCACTGCCACAAGATATTGAGGCCAACAGCTTAGCAGGGTTTTTAAAAAGAACTGAACATTGACATAGGTAAAAAGAACATCCACCGTTACATCAGATAGCATAAAAATGGCCTCATAGTTTATGACATAAGACCACATTTGATGGCCTAGGATTAAAAAGAAACTTTCCCTAATGGACAGGTTATTCTGTAATTGTCCATTGTAGGATTTTATTTTTACTCTTCCTTCTGAAGGATCAGGTACTAGCCATTGTCAGAGATAGGCTACTAGACCAAAGGAATCATTGATCCAGTCCTATACAGCAACCCCTATGTTTCTAGATGTCATAGTGATTATGTTATATGGACATTTGTCTATGAGGACTCTGAGACCATCAAACCATGTCACAAACAGTTTTCAAATGGGAATGGCTTTCTGTGACTAACAATCTAGGCTGTCTTTGAATTGGAGATGAAAGGCTCTGTGAGCTGTAGCCAATTTTCTAAGCCTTTCAGTCACCAATGTAGCGAAAACATTAGAGTTTGATTAAAGTTGCTGTTAATTTTTTAGACATTAGTAAACTTCAGGGAGTTGCTCATATTAAACTGTAAAAGATGAAGGATGTGAATTACTTCACAGCAGATTGTGTTTAATGCTATATTAGTCATTGCATTGAATAAAAAAGATTAAAAATTAGTGCACTAACATCTTACTATTAGGTAGATTTTAAGACTATCATTACTATTGTATTGATGAGAGATGCATCAGTATTTGAATGGAAAAGGAACATCTCTTTTATTGTTGTTTTGCCAGAGATTCTCTAACCAGGATTTGTGTTGTATTAATCATAAAAATGGTATTCTGATACTTTATGAAAACAGGACTATCTCCAATGAAAGAGAGTGATTGTTTCACTAGCTCTAATATGAATTTGGGTTGTTCTTATTCAGCCCAAGGGGTTCTGTTTTATTTTTCTTTTGAATTGTTGCAGACTGAATGTAGAGAGGGGATACATTTTTCTAGTCCAGAAACAAACAAATGCACAAATTACTCTAGTCCAGTAATTTTTTGACAGAATTTCTCTTTCTGAAAGACTTAGAGACCAAACATGACCCCAAACTGGGTTCTGGACTAGAAATCTTACATTTCATTTCACTCTCTTTGTGTAATACTGAAATAACTTCAAAACTTTGGAGGCTTTTCTTAACTAGAAAGGGATAATAATTATGGGGTGGGGGAACCCAAAACACCACTTTCTTATAACTGAGTGTGTAGTACATACGTATGGGCAAAAATTATGAGTAACGTTTAGACCACTTATTAAGGCACAAAAATGTTGTTGTGTCAAATTAATTCTCAGGTTTTTTGCTTTTTGCTCCTTGCTTTTTAAAGAATTTTCCTCCCTTTCTGATAAAGCAAAACAATGTTTTGGTCTTTTGGTTTTGGCCTTCTAATTGATAGGTTACCTCTATAATGCATGGGTTTCACTCTAATCTCAACCATACTGTTGTAAATCAGGGGTAACTCCACTGAAGTAAAAGAAGTTAGTTGATGTAAAAAATGGTGTGAGATGAGAATCAATCCCTGTATCATCATGCATATATCACTTTTTTAAACCATGTGTGAATTTGTAAAAGGAAGAGGGCAAATGTCAGAAGAAAATTAAAATAAACCACTAGTTTTCCAACTCTTAGTGCTCCTGAGCCTTAGGTAGAAGTGCAAAGGAGAAGGATTTACAATACAGAATCTGCTTAGAAGGTCTGGTTTCGATCGCTGTGTAAGCAGGAAATGATGAATCTTGGCAGAGAACCAACAGTGAAACAAAGCAGTGAAGAAAGCTGATGCTGATGTTTTGGAAAGATGTGGGGGGAAAGCAGCAGGAAAGACAGGAGAAAAAAGCGACCCAGAAAATAGGAAATTGCAGACCTATATCATTTCAGCAGAGCTTGAGAAATTGGTTATCATTACCATCATTTTAAGAACAATTATTTGTTAACGATTATGAAGAAAAACAGGAAAGGGTTAGGTCTCCAAACAGTAGGCTGAAAATAGGGTAAGTGACTTGGGGATTCAGATTTAGCATAAAATATAGGTAGACTACTTATGCTGTATCTGAGCAAATAAAATTGTAAGAGGAAAATCATACACTTGCTACTGGAAGAAAATTAGGTAGCCGATTTACAGTAGACTAGTGTAGGAGTTGAAATACCAGTTAATCACAATCTTTGTGATTAAAGGGACACTCTCAAAATAAAAATCACACTTATTTCCCTCATCTCAATTTATTAATATTCATTCAAATTATATATTAATAATAATTCAAATTGTACATTTGGCCACTATATGCAACTTTGTATTCCTGTAGAATAGAATAATGAAATCAACAAGTTTATATTGAAGACTTTCTTAAAATAAGAGTTACAAAGCCCATTGAAGCCAATGGAAGGACTCCCATTGACTTCACAGAACATGGTCTTTAGAACAACGTTCTATAAGAATTTTTTTCTTGGTCATACATCATCATAGATGAAGATTTACTGTGTCTTTTTTCAAAAACATCTGATAAGAGAGTACAAGTATCTCTTATTAGAAAGAGAAATTCCCAGTCTGAAAAGGTTTTGTATCAAAATGGGGCCAATCCTTAAATACAACTGGAAACTCTAGTTGTACAGAACATGAGCATTCGTTTTGCATAGTGGCACTTGTCACAAGGAGTACATTACTCCCTTGTGCCCAGAGATTTGCTTTTTGGTACAATCCAATCTGAGTTGTTTTAAGATTTATCGCTCTAAATGATTTAGGTCCTGGTTACTCAGAAACAACCCCACTCATGTAGTGTGATAATTTTACTGAGAGATAAGTTAACAAGCTTGAGTTAAAGTGTCTTTGAGGGTCAGGAGAGGGCATTTTCAGTGGAAGTTCTTAAACTCTAGAGCTGTGACCCTTATTGCTCTCCAGAGACCAAATTTCCACTGCAAGTTTCATAGCAAGATGAAATGGAATGTTTTACAGCAGATTTGGAATGTGTAAAATCTAGTGATGGATGAACCTAAAAAAAAAAAAAAATCAGTTTCACTTACAAGCACCCAGAAGTTCAGATGCTTATCTGTAAATATTTTCAGCAGGTAGATCTGCAAAACTGGAATGGAAATCTCATAACTGACTTTCTGCCTTCCTATCAGGTCAGAAATATTGTGAGGCTGTGGAAAAAGGGGGGAAAAGCTAACTGGAATTTTCTGAACTTGACAAAGGTTTGGTTTCAGATAGGGGTGAGGCATGGGGTTATCCCAGTCCAAACCAATTTAGTCTTCCTTAGTGAAATTCTAAAGCATGTAAGGCTTTGTAGTAAATTGAAAAACTTCTAGGACCTTAATGATGTGTCCCAACAAAGATTTTATGTATAAGGGCATTTCAAAGAAATCACATCTTCAGTATGTCTATAAAAACTTTAGCTTTAACTCAGCTCAGAAGATCCCAGGACTTTGTTGTTAGTGACTACAATAAAACTTTCTATCAAAAGAAAATCAGCTAATAATTATTATTATTCAACTGGTCAAAATCCAGCTACGAATATAACATACCACCTGTTAACAGCTGCCTTGACTACAACTTTCTTTGTTTGTCTGTGTGTTCGTTTTAAATAGAGGTTCAGCAACACAAAAGACTAAAATATCTCCTGATTAGAATGTTATTTTAGTTCCTGTTTGGTTTTTAAATAAAGAATGTCCCATTGAAAAGAACCAAAAGGAGAATGAAAAATTCTCTGTTTGTGGATTCACCATTCCTTCCTTCCTTCTACATACTCATTTTTATTATCAGCCTGAAGGGGGAACGTATTAAGCAACAAGCCCACAGATCTTCACCTCTTATCATTCCAAACTAACCCATGGCTACTTATGACCTACCATGATACTCTTCTTCCTTCCCCAAGCTCACATACTAAAAATGTTCACCCAGGTCATAATAAGCCTTGCAAACTTTAATTAGACTTTATGTAGTTTATACAGGTTTTTCTGAATCACTCTGGCCTATCATTTCTCTGTAGTCATTTTGAGACCTAAAAATAATATTTCTACACTCATAGACTTTAAGGTCAGAAGGGACCATCGTGATCACTTAGGGAAAATTCCTTCCCGGTCCCAAATATGGCGATCAGTTAGACTCTGAGCATGTGGGCAAGACCTGCAAGGCATATAGCTGGGAAAGAATTCTCTGTAGTAATTCAGAGCCCTCCCCATCTAGTGTCCCATCTCCAGCAGTTGGGGATTTTTGCTACTGGCCGTAGCTGGTGGGCCACATGAAACCTTCAGATCAGTGTCAGTTAATGAGAATTTTAGATAGCCTAGCCCTTAACATGATGAGGCTTTAGTGTGGTTGATAACTGCCTTCTTGCTGTTGTTTTGGTGCTTGTTGCCTTGACCTCTGTTATAATAGAATCCAACTGGCTCTAAAAAAAATGAATTCTGTTCTCAGATTCAAATGAATCCTTGCCAGCTCTTTACAAGTTTCTCTGGGATTTTATGGCTTTACATAGGACCCTTAAACTATGTCTTTTAGAGGCAGCTGCATTTGCCACAGTTAGCAACCATTCCTATAATTTCACTTCTCATGCCAAGCTAAACTCAAACACCTCTGATGCTTTTTTTCTGATTTTTCTTTCCACCCCAGATAAGGCCAATATATATTTTGGGAACAAATTTTTATAGCGGTTGGTATAATTAGGCTGTCTGTCTTCCTTTTATATATTTGTTTGGCAAAAGACCATTTTCCACATTTATCTGAGTTCTGAGAAAACAATATTCCATCTGGCCTTGGGCTCAGCATTCACTCCTTTCATCAGTCAAATCTTGGGAATCTTTCACTGAATGTAAAAACTGAGCCCAGTTTGCCTCTTTCTTTATAAATAGCAGCTTTCCAGGAAGTGAGTAGCAGAAGAATATTTCTGGATGCTTCACATACATGTACAAAAGGTATCTCTATTGAGAAGCAGATTTATTACCAGCTCTTGTCCTGCAAACGTGATTATCCCTATTGTTTGCCCATTGGTGGCCAGGCATTAGAGCATCTGGTGGTTGGACTCTGTGTGCATGTATCCTCAACAGTGCCTCAGCCAAGGCTCAAACCACAATCCCTTTAATCCAAAGACTCTTCTGGATGAGATAAAAAGGGGATTTCCTACAGCCAAAAGGTAGGTGACAGCAAAGGCCACTACTAATGGCTTTATAAAACTCAGGTTTCAGTCCATGAGCCTTGTATAAGGGGCAATACATTCTTTCATTGCCCAGGAGCAGCCCAGAAAACCAATGCTTACACTCAGCCCAGTTCCCTGGTGCACCCATCATGCACACTCTGCCCTAGAGAAGAGTATGTCCTCTTACTCCTCTGCATAGGCACACAAGATGGGCCACCATCTAGCCCTAATTTGGGTTTCCCCACTCTGGGGAGCTAATATAGTACAATGTGGAATATACTGGCCCCAGAAAAGCTTACTTGAATCATATTTGGTAAAGCCAGACAAAATTTGGCAACCAGGCCATCTTTTGTCAACTATGCTGACTGAAATAACTCATTGACCCCACTGTATGCTAATGAAGTTTATTCTTTTTTCCCTGACTGTGCCATTCCATCTTTCCATTGTTCTGTGATAGTAAGTAATACCTTGCTATGTTCAATATCATTTTCTTCAGCGACTTTCTTAAAAAGCAAAGACAAGTCAACTGGAAATACTGAAGAGGATGGAGTGCCACAAACTTCTGATGAAATGGCAGGTTCATGCTTTGCAGGAGAGGGAAACTTTTTTGCTCTACCTCTAATTTTTTCCACTCCAAAGCTGCTTCTGTTATTGCTAGGTCATGAGTTCAGATTCTGCACAAGATTTAAACAACAGTTAAACCACATCCAGACTTAAATCCCAGAGAAATCCACTACTCTTGAAACAAAAAGGTCCAAAAGAAAGTAATCTATAAAAGGAAAAGGTGATGAGAAAAGGGAAGGCAAAATGGGTCAGTACCTCCCTGACCAAATAGTAGAAGACCTTGCTGAACATACACAGGATTCCAGAACTGAATTATCCCAGACTCTATTTAAATGGAACCTTAGCAAGAGAGCAAGAACAAGTCAGTTTATTTCCTTTACTTTGGAAGAACACTGGAGGAGAGGAGGTCACTCATATTTTGGTTCTAAATTACTAAGACCAACATTTTCAGACATGCTTAAAGTTACAGACCGAAATAAATTGCCTTACTGAGAGCTGCAAGTACTCGACACCTTTGGAAGACAGACTATTAATTAGATGGCTGGTTGTGGATTTGGGTGCCTAACTTAGGCACATAGGTGTGGACATTTTTGTGGATAAACTTTGGACCAAACTTTAATTGAGTTCAGCTCACTGAAAACCAGCACAAAATGCTGAGGGAAGGTGTTATTAATTTCCCTCCTGTGCCAGTGAGCAAATGGTAGCTGCATTTTGCAATTTCTGCAGCCGCTAGATCAATTTAAAGTGAAACCCATTTATAAATGAATTATAATAGTCCAGCCTGTAGCTGACATAAATGAGCATTGCAAAATCTGTATTATAGGAGAAAGGGCAGGCTTTCCAGAGAGCTTGGGAAGAGCCATTCAAGAGTACTGTTGCTACATGGACTTCAAAAGGAAAACTTTCTATATGCATGGATAAACAAAAGTGCACTTCAGGTATTGTGTATATAAATCTAAAATACAGAAGGTTTTGTTAATGTGGTGTTAAGGGCATGGAAAATAGGAAAGGGTTCAGATAGGAATATTAATTTGGCCATGTTATTTATGTATCCATTTCCAAAAGTAACAGGTCAAAACTAGAATATTCTGGCCAAGTGGCTGCAATTTCATTAAATCTTAAATTTCAATTTCAAACAAAATAACTCCTAAAGACCTGTGGTGTTGACTCTACCTCTTTTCCTGTACTGTTGCCAACAGATGCCTTGCACTGTAACCAGCCGTCCTCCATGCAAACTACTGCATAGGGCAGCTGTTGAGACTTCCACAGGACTTTAGGCCTCTCTGTATACCCTACCACCTTCAAATCAGGAAGAGATCTGCTTCTACCCAGTGGTCCTTTATATGGGCAGCTTCCCACCACCTGATGGCCATGCCCAGTATTTGTCAATCCCAGTGCTTCTAGTCAACAGCAGCTCTCTTAGCTAGAGAAGGTGACCTTTGGTAGTATTCACTATAATGCCCGCTATAATATTCACTCATACCTGCCCTGCAACCTGGGGCCAGCTTTGCCTTGATATATTCATTTCCATGTTTAAAAACTCTGGTACCTGTTGTATGGCCTTTAAAAATGTTTTTTAAAGTATCAGGAACATTCATGGTGCTATATAACTCATAACAAAGTGTCAGAATAAGCTAATAGCTCTTACTATAGTGCTGTAACATGATGGCAGGGACTATCATCCCACAAGGATGCAGGGCTCTCCTGTTGACCCCTCTTATTAGCAGGAGTTAGCACCCTGTATAAGGCTTCTGCCCTGCACACCTCCCAACCATAACTCTTCATTGCACAGCTTAGCTATTTCCCCTACCCTCTCTACATGGCTCCTCTTCTTCCCCTATCTTCCTTCCTACATTCTTGCTTCCCTCTTTAATACCCCATTCCACATGCTTCCTAATACCCACCTGCCCTGGCTTCCTCCTGCCTGCCTGCTTTCCTCATCCTCCAGCATTGTGGTGGTAGGAGTTTATGCGTAGTTGGGGAATTGGGGACCCAGGCTGGGCAGCTCTAGGAATGGAAGTGGCTAGCAGAACTTGACAGTTTGGTCTGCTTGTCTTTGCAGAGCTCAGTTAGGTTATGATGAATAAGGAGAATAAATCATTACAGATCAGATGGGACCTAGACTCAAACCACTCAGGGTTTGGTTTTCCAAAATCATAACACCACTGTGATGGGGGTGTGCATGCCTCTCACTGGGACTGCAGGGATTAACTCCTCACTGTGGGCATATGTGCCTACTGGGCATGCTTGAAGTGTAATATAAGAGGGAGCAGCCCAACTAAGGCCTGGTCTACACTACGGGTTTAGGTCGACTTTAGCAGCGTTAAACCGAATTAAGCCTGGACACGTCCACACAACGAGGCCCTTTCTTTCGACTTAAAGGGCCCTTTAAACCGGTTTCTTTACACCACCTCCGACGAGGGGATTAGCGATAAAACCGGCCTTTGCGGGTCGGAATTGGGGTAGTGTGGACGGAATTCGATGTTATTGGCCTCCGGGAGCTATCCCACAGTGCTTCATTGTGACCGCTCTGGACAGCGCTCTCAACTCAGATGCACTGACCAGGTAGACAGGAAAAGACCCGCGAAGGTTTGAATTTCATTTCCTGTTTGCCCAGCGTGGAGAGCACAGGTGACCACGCAGAGCTCATCAGCACAGGTAACCGTCATGGAGTCCTCCCAGGATCGCAAAAGAGCTCCAGCATGGACCGAACGGGAGGTACGAGATCTGCTCGCCATATGGAGAGATGAAGCAGTGATAGCTGAACTCCGTAGCAGTAAAAGAAATGGAAAAGTATTAGAAAAGATCTCCAAGGCCATGAAAGACCGAGGCCATAACAGGGACACACAGCAGTGCCGCGTGAAAATTAAGGAGCTACGGCAAGCCTACCACAAAGCCAGAGAAGCAAACGGAAGGTCCGGGGCAGAGCCGCAAACTTGCCGCTACTACGCGGAGCTGCATGCGATCCTAGGGGGTGCAGCCACCACTACCCCAACCGTGTGCTATGACTCTCTCACTGGAGAAACACACAGGGAAGACGGTTCGGGGAACGAGGAAGATGACGATGGAGGTACTGTAGGTAGCTCACAGCAGCAAGGAAGCGGAGAAACCGGTTTCCCCAACAGCCAGGATATGTTTGTGACCCTGGACCTGGAACCAGTAACCCCCGAACTCACCCAAGACCCTCAGGGCACACAGGAGACCTCTGGTGAGTGTAACTTTGTAAATATTTGTAAACATTACAAAAAAAAAGCAAGCAAGTCTGTTAACGTGTATGGGGATGGAGCGGAAATCCTCCAGGGACATCTCCAGAAAGCTCTCCTGGTTGAAATGGGGTGATTTTATTAAGGGGGACATTCAGAGGCGCCCGTTCCTGCTCTTCTGACCAGAAATGTTCCCCGCTGTTAACCACGCGGTGGGGGGGAGGGGTGAAGTGATCATCCCAGAGAATCGTGTGTGTGTGTGTGTGGGGGGGGTGGTTTACTTGTGTTTGTGCCGCATGTTAACCGGGAAACCGCAGCCCCCTCCTTTTACATTGAAACCCCATTTTAAATGGACAACCCAATTCATCCTTGATATGGGAAATGCGCTGCTGTTTGCAACCTTTCCCGCATGTTAAGAAGGTTAAAAAAGCCAAAACACTGTGGCCTACGATGGCTGCCTGCAAGCCGAAATATGCGACCTTGTAATGAAAGAGTGTACCCATTGTTCCCTAAAATGTGTCTTTTTTAACCACCTCTCCCTTCTCCTCCACCAGCTGCAAATGTTTCTCCTTCGCAGAGGCTCGTGAACATTAGAAAGAGAAAACGTAAGATGAGGGACGAGATGTTCACGGAGCTGCAGATGTCCGCCCAGGCTGATAGAGCACAGCAGAATGCATGGAGGCAGTCAATGTCGGAGATGAGAAAAGCCCAATATGAACGAGAGGAGAGGTGGCGGGCTGAATCGCGGGAAGAACAGAGCAAGTGGCGGGCTGAAGACGATAGGTGGCGTCAGCTTGCAGACAGACGGCAAGAGGCAATGCTCCGTCTGCTGGAGCATCAAAGTGATATGCTCGAGCGTATGGTTGAGTTGCAGGAAAGGCAGCAGGAGCAGAGACCGCCGCTACAGCCCCTGTGTAACCAACAGCCCTCCTCCCCAAGTTCCATAGCGTCCTCACCCAGACGCCCAAGAACACGGTGGGGGGGCCTCCGTCCACCCAGTCACTCCACCCCAGATGATCGCCCAAGCATCAGAAGGCTGGCCTTCAATAAGAGTTAAAGTTTTAAAATGCAGTGTGTCCTTTTCCATCCCTCCTCCCCCACCCATCCCAGGCTACCTTGGCAATTATCCCCCTACCTCTGTAAGGAACTAATAAAGAATGCATGAATGTGAAAAAACAATGACTTTATTGCCTCTGCAAGCGGGAGGGGAGGGGAGGGTGGGGTGGGGTGGTTGGTTTACAGGGAAGTAGAGTGAACCGGGTCGGGGGGGGGGGTTGGAGGGTTCATCAAGGAGAAACAAACAGAAGTTTCACACAGTAGCCTCGTTTTCAAAGCTTCTCTGATGCGCACCGCGCCCTGCTGTGCTCCTCTAACCGCCCTGGTGTCTGGCTGCGCGTAATCAGCGGCCAGGCGAGTTGCCTCAACCTCCCACCCCGCCATAAAGGTCTCCCCCTTACTCTCACAGATATTGTGGAGCGCACAGCAAGCAGCAATAACAATGGGGATATTCTTTTCGCTGAGGTCTGAGCGAGTCAGTAAGCTGCGCCAGCGCGCTTTTAAACGTCCAAATGCACATTCCACCACCATTCGGCACTTGCTCAGCCTGTAGTTGAACAGGTCCTGACTCCTGTCCAGGCTGCCTGTGTATGGCTTCATGAGCCATGGCATTAAGGGGTAGGCTGGGTCCCCAAGGATCACAATAGGCATTTCAACATCCCCAATGGTCACTTTCTGGTCCGGGAAGAAAGTCCCTTCCTCCAGCTTTCGAAACAGAGCAGAGTTCCTGAAGACGCGAGCATCATGTACCTTTCCCGGCCATCCCACGTTGATGTTGGTGAAACGTCCCTTGTGATCCACCAGGGCTTGCAGCAGCATTGAAAAGTACCCCTTGCGGTTTACGTAGTCGGTGGCTTGGTGCTCCGGTGACAAGATAGGGATATGGGTTCCGTCTATGGCCCCGCCACAGTTTGGGAATCCCATTTCAGCAAAACCATCCACTATTGACTGCACGTTGCCCAGAGTCACTACCCTTGCTATCACCAGGTCTTTCATTGCCCTGGCAAATTGGATCACAGCAGCCCCCACCGTAGATTTGCCCACTCCAAATTGATTCCCGACTGACCGGTAGCTGTCTGGCGTTGCAAGCTTCCACAGGGCTATCGCCACTCGCTTCTCAACTGTGAGGGCTGCTCTCATCTTGGTATCCTGGCGTTTCAGGGCAGGGGAAAGCAAGTCACAAAGTTCCATGAAAGTGGCCTTACGCATGCGAAAGTTTCGCAGCCACCGGGAATCGTCCCATACCTGCAGCACGATGCGATCCCACCAGTCTGTGCTTGTTTCCCGGGCCCAGAATCGGCGTTCCACGGTATCAACCTGCCCCAGTGACACCATGATTTCCACATTGCTGGGGCCTGTGCCTTGTGAGAGGTCTATGTCCATGTCAATTTCCTCATCACTCTCGTCGCCGCGCTGCAATCGCCTCCTCGCCTGGTCCGGGTTTCGCCTTGGCATGTTCTGGCTCTGCATATACTCCAGGACAATGCGCGTGGTGTTCATAGTGCTCATAATTGCCGTGGTGATCTGAGCGGGCTCCATGATCCCAGTGCTAGCTATGGCGCCTGGTCAGAAAAAAGGCGCGAAAGTAGTATCTGATGGACCAGGAGAAGGAGGGCGGGAGGGAGGGAGGGAGGGAGGGCCGAGTGACGACATGGCGTACAGGTACAGGAACAGGGAGAAACACAAACAACTGTCACACAGAATGGTCCCCCCAAAGATTAAACTGGAAACCCTGGGCTTAGCAGGCCGTTGATTTCACGGAGGAAGGGGAAGCAAATGAACACAGAACAAATCTATTTTTTACATCTTAAGGTGGCAGCCGACGCTGCAGCATGAGTGACAGCCATACCAGTACGATGACGATGGGTACCAATCATAATATACCATCATCTGCCAAAAGGCAAGGGGCTGCTGCTGTGTAGCAATGCAGCCCCACGTCTGCCAGCCCCACGTCCGCCAGCACCCAGCATCGCCCTCGGCCTCTTCTGGGTGCTTAGCAGACAATATTGGGCAATTGGCAGAAAATAGTATATTATGACTGGTAACCATCATCATCAAAACAGTAGCATGTCTGCCCAGGTGGCCATGATTGACAGCCATACCAGTATGACGATGACGGATACCAGTCATAATATACCATCGCCTGGAAGGGGCTGGTGCAATGCAGCACTACGGCTGCCAGCCCCACGGCTATCACTCATGCTACACCGTCTACCGCCAAAAGGCAGTTAGCAGCTGCTGCTGTGTAGCAATGCAGTCCCACGTCTGCCGGCACCCAGAGGACATATGGTGACGGTGAGCTCAGCTGAGCTGAGCGGGCTCCATGCTTGCCGTGGTATGTTGTCTGCACAGGTAACCCAGGTAAAAAGGCGCGAATCTATTGTCTGCCGTTGCTGTGACGGGGGAGGGAGGGGCCTGACGACATGTACCCAGAACCGCCCGCGACACTGTTTTGCATCATCCGGGCATTGGGATCTCAACCCAGAATTCCAAGGGGCGGCGGAGACTGCGGGAACTGTGGGATAGCTGTGGGATAGCTACCCATAGTGCAATGCTCCGGAAGTCAACGCTAGCCTCGTACTGTGGACGCGGTCTGCCGACTAGAGCACCTAGAGCATTTTATTGTGTGGACATACACAATCGGCTGTATACAACCGATTTCAATAAAACCGGCTTCTATAAATTCGAACTAATTTCGTAGTGTAGACATACCCTAAGTCTGGGCTGACTGCTGGAGAGGAAGGAAGGAGTGCTATAGGCACCTGCTCAAGGACTGCTGGCACTTCATGATGTGGAGGCCAGCCAGATGCAACAACCCACAGGCTCTGGACGCCACAGAGGGAGAAGGAACCAGGGGAACTATGAGACCACAAACTGCAGAGAAGCGGGTAGGAGGTAACCCAGGGAGTCTTTGCGGGGAGTTGGTTGGGGAACTGGAGACTAGCTTGGTGTGTTTTGGCTGGATCCCTGCCAAGCTGGTGGTGGGCAACCCTACCACCAACAGGGCTCTGGGTTGGGACCCAGTGGAGAGGGAGGGCCCAGGTCCCCATGCTGGCCGCTGCCCGCCCTGGGGCAGCGGCCTGCCTCACCAGCTCTACTGATTGGCCTCTTGGCCACACAGCCCTGATTTGGAGGGTGGCCCTACTGACGCTGGCCAGAAGGCTGCACAGCCCTGAAAGAGAGGGTGGTGATAGGGATTCTGACTGTTGGATCACTCTGCCCTACCAGAGAGGGCAGCATATAGATTGACTTTGGCTGTTAGGCCACATGACTCCAAGACCCAGAGGGATCATGCAGACTTGGCCCAGGCCCCACCCCAAGAGGGGATGGGGTGTGCATGACCTGTGACAACCACCAACAATATTTTAAAAAACCAAAATCAACCTGTTTTGTCCAGTTCTAATTCTTTCTTCATTTTCCTCTATATAACACATTCCTTTAACCACATCCCTTCATTGTCTAATTTATATTGAGACACAGTAAAATAACACTGTATATTACTTCTATTAAGTGGTGCGGCTCTGATTTTTGTTTTTAAATATTTTGGACACTTGTTGGAGTCATACTCAGTGTTTGATTATTTATTTTTGTACTTATGGCTTTGTTTTTTCCTTTGGTTAGTTATTCTCTATATCATCTATTTACTAGTCTTTGCAGATTAATCCAGTCTAGAAAGATACTTTGTATTGTTATAGCAGCTGCTCTGCAGATATACATTTTTCCTAGTCAGAATGAAAACTCCAGTAATAAGCAAATAACATGTAGCCAGGTTATTTTACAGGCAACATGCATCTCTTTCATATACAGTGGTCATACAAATGATTGATAGACCTCATTATCCTGAAGTACTGTTGTACTGTAATGTTACCAGATGGTATCCAATGGAGTGTCATCTTGTTTCTATGGGGAAGTATTCAGAAAATATCCTATGTCACTTGTTAATGTACTGTGCAATCAGTGATCTGATCTGGTGGTTTGGCTTTATTTAGAAAAGAATCTATCAATTCAAATACATCTTTACTCTGCATGTTATATCACAGGCCTGCAAGCATACCACTTCATTGTATTATCCAATCACATCTTGTTAGCCAAACAACATCAAACATGGTCAATACTCAGATGGAAGAACATCAAGGAAAACCCAGGTACTGCAGGAAATGTTCTTGGTGAATCAGTAGGTGGCACTCTTCCCTTTATTAGCGTTCAACCTGTGCTTCAGCGTGGTGCTAAAATACATCCCGCTATCAGAGGTACTTCCTTTTTATGAAAAACAGCCATTGCCCTAACTTGTGGTCGTTAAGGATATCAACAGCTTGGTGGGTTTTTAACTAGATTAGCCCTAGATACCATGGTAGTGATTGGCATATTGTACACAGACAACTGTGTCCCCAGATAGATTCTACTACGCGTCAAAGCAGACAGACCGATGTTAACTAGAGCTTTGTGAAAAATAGTGGTTTAGATCTGGACTGTGTGCTGTGATCTTTGTTTGTTTACCCCCTTAGTTTTTGCTTTGAGTTTTGGTTTCAAATTAATTTAAATTATACTCAGCAGAAATTTATACTCTGCTTGCTTTGGTTTGGGACCATGCGGAAGCTCCAGATCCCAATGCAAAATCACAAATCCCGAATTCCCTTAAAACACACTGTTTTGCCAATTCTTGTGATTTTAACACAAATCTGGTCATATTTAGTGTGTGTGTGGGGGTGAGAGTTTATTTTTTTTAAAGCTTCAGCTCCTGCATTTCCCTTTCCCCGCCCCAAAAAGGGGTTTCTAGTTCCCATTTAGAGAAAAGTTTCAATCTTTAGTTGTGGTGAAAATTGAAAACATGACCTGTGTGCCTTATAGACTCAAAAACCAAAAAATAAAGAAAAAGAGCCCCAAATGTATTGTGTAAATCTTTGAGCATTAGTTTGTAAATCTGGTGATAATTTTAGACAATCTCATAATTTTGTGGGGGCTTGACTCATGATTTTAAAATGCTTGGGGTTGTCAACACTGAAAACAAGACCTGGAAATGTCTAAAATTCAACCTAAGTTTGTAGAGCTCTTGGTGACCCTGGCTTCAGGTTTGTAATAATCCTATGTTCTGAGTTTCTATGCTGTAATTAAAATACACAACAACATGTTCCAGTAACTGTCAATCTGTGCCATCCATACTGAAATGCCATTGTTCAGAACTGAAAGTGGATTAGTATATTTCTTATAAGGATGCTTTAACACCTTCATTTACCACTTGGCTTAACTTGCATCTGGCTGGGATTCACCACTTTAGACTTTGGCATCTCCGGATAGGGTACCACTAAACAGAGGCATCCATTCTTTTAACAACTGGACACATGACACAAAGTTATTAGCACTTCAGGTTTGATCTGATACACTAATGGATTGGCGTAGGTTTACCATCACCTTTCGTTTAGCCCTGAATGGTTTTATGATTGTGCTGTTTTACCACCAAACTATAGTTATTAGAGATGACATCCTGACTCCATTGGGAGTTTTGCCATAGATTTCAAGGGGGCCATGATTTCATCCCTAGTTGAATAACACATGAGGACTATTGAGGCCCAAAGGCTTTCCGTTTGTAATTTTTCTGCTACTATGGAGGGTTCATAATTCAAGGAATCTACAAGTAGTAGTTCATAATCATGATTGACTCTGTTGCATTCTGTGTAAGAGCTGGGCAAAACTATTTTTTGTGAAAATTAGTGTGAATTAGTCAACAATTTTTGTGTCACAATTTCTTATTTGGGCTACAGTATCAACTGTAACAACTTGTGCCTCACAAGGCCTAAGAAATGTTTGGCTTGTGTATGTTTCTTGGGATTACTAGCATAATTTAACTTGCTAGCACAAAAAAATTCCATCTAACTATAAACATTCTTCTCTCACTTGTTGATCAGTATGATTATGCATTAATTTATTTGCCAGATCTCCATGCCATTGTGAAATTAATGGATTATCTTTTATGTAGACCTTTTTAAAGGGCACATTTCAGCTTTAGTCTGTCTTCCCTTATATTATCTACTCAATGTATTGCTGCAAGTGTTACTCTAGGTAGTTTTTGTCTGAACTGAGGGTTATAGTACTACTGAAATGAAAATGTATTAGAGAAAATATTTGTGAACTGGTGTGATGATAGTGGGGGAATGCTTGGAAATGCGTATTGCTTTAATTCTGAATTAAGAGGGTTTTTTTGTGAAGTAATACACTTGAGATTAGAATAATGTGACTCAGATCACAAGTGAAATGTCTTAGGTGATCTTACCTAGAAGACACATGTATGCATCAAACAAAACCCTACAACATTTGGAACACTTGTTTTGCTGGAAGTGGATAATGGAAACTGATTACACAAGCTGAGCTCAATAAATGGGATTTTAATTTATAATATTTCAATATTTGCTTTTTGAATATACTTCTGTGGGCACAAACTACTTCAAATTCCACATAAATTTTCTGCTTCATGAGACATTTACCAGTTCTTATTTCCTTTGAAGTTTCAGAACTGCCTTTCCCTCTAACCAGTTGGGGACAGATTCTGATCTCATTTAAACTGTTGTAATAAGATTGAATTGGCCTTGGTTTCTAATATTACTTTGAACTTAACTGGTACATTATATCTGTAACACAAAATGAATTGTGTGGTATTTCAGCGTTTTCAGTATGGCTGAGATGATAACAAATAATAATACTTTAAAAAATCAGTTATACAAAGCCTACAGAATCTCAGAAAAGTTTCAGCTCAAGATCAGCTCTAAAAATGAGAGAGAACTTGTGTGGGGTTGTTATTTTATCAAAACTAGTTCACCTCTCACAAATGGATTGTTTTCTCCAGGACTGAGCCTTTAATACCTTTCTTGAGAAGGCTGCTGCTGGGTTGGTTGAATTCCCTCTGACATGGCCTTTATCTTTCCTGTTGCTGTTGGTGCCCTCTTTGGTTCTACCATGGCTTTCTGTGTTTGCAGTAGTACTGTAATCTTTGTGCCTTAGCAAAGGCAATATCTTTTCTTCCAGGCATACTGACCTCTCTGATTCCCTCTGAAGCTAGTATGATCAAGTCTGGGAGCTGCATTTCAGCTGTTCTTCCTTAAAAAGTACTGAATATAAAGAATGAGATAAAGAAATATGATCAGATACAGTCTGGGTGGTGGTGATGGCTTGTGATATACAGGAAGTGAGACTAGAGGATTTAGTGGTCCCTTCAGACCTTAACCTTTGACTCTTTACAAGTACAGAGTTCAAGAAATTAGATATAAAAATAGTAAGGCGTTTAACAAAAAAGACTGCATGCAATAAACTAGAACTTCAGGAAAAAATACACTCCTCTCTTGGTCACTGACTATTTACAATTTATCATCTGACTGAGAGAAATAAATACACAAGTATCAATGGAATTTATAAAACTAGTGTAAATAGAGATCAGAATCAGGCACAAAGTTATTGTGATACATATTTTCCAGAGAAGAGAGGCAAGTAGAAACATCATTTTTTAAAATGTGTTATTTGCTGGTTAAGGTCATCTAATTTCCATTAAATGTAAGATTAGCCTATCCAGAATCATCTGTGTGGAAATATTTCCCCTTATTTTAAATTTCTCTTTTTAAGATCAGTAAAAAATAATTGGTTATTTCTAAATTCAACCATCCTTATCTCACATTTCTATTATTTGCCTGGGCTGTGTCCTAGAGATGATCTTTTGTAATATTTCCCAGAAGAACAAAGGAGATGATCTTTCCTAACAAAGGGAGATCCTCTTATTTAGGGATTAAAGAATACATATTCTGGGTGAAATCCTCTCCATCTGCAAAACGCCTGAGTAATCAGGGTCTATGCAGGTGGAATGCAGAGCAGTAATGGGGCTGCTGTGAGCTAGAATAGCAGCTGATGATCATCTGGGCCTGTTGTTGAGGCTCAAACATGTAAAAATGTGGATCCTGTGGCCCTTCTACTGGCCCACCCCCAGCTCACCTCTATCATGACTTTCTCCAATTGCTTATGTGACGCTAATGTCGAGTCTCTTCTGCAGCACATAGTGGGAATTCAGGTGCCTCTTATAGACTTTAAGACTAGAAAGGACCATAAAGGGCCTTAAACTTTGACTCTGAACCAACCTCTATGTGGGGCATAAGTGGTTTGAAGCACCTCTGAACCACAGTTAAATTTTAAATTTATTTGGCTCTTATTTAGCAAGATACCATACTTTAAGCATGTGTGTAACTTTAAGCACATGAACAGTCCCACTGAAGTCAATAGGACTAACTCACGCAAGTATTTAAGTACCTGGCTGAACTGGAGCCTTTGAAAGAGCACCTCATTGATGCAACCTTTTAATTACAATGTAAAGCACGTTTGCAGGATTTACAGATATTTTTTCTTGCATGAGCAGAATTATCTGATTTCTAGACACTTCCCTGAAGAATTATAATTGCAGATATCTTGTTTAAAATACTTAAATAGAAAAACAAAAAAGCCCCCAAAACAATATACTAAAAACATTTAATTCCTATACAATAAAAAATATTTGGTGAAACAAATAATTGAGACCATTTTAGAATTGCTTGTGTAGCCCCTTCCCCAGAGGTGTGGTTCAAGCCTCTTCCCTGGTTCTTGCTTCATGGAGTGGGTTTCTACCCTCTCCTCACATAGGTTGTGCCCTGGGTTCTTGCAACACCTGATGCCGCCACCCAAAGTGACTCCTCTCTCTGCCTGGGATATAAGGGATGCTGTCCCTTGGGGAAATAACTAATACTACTGCTTTTAACAAGGAGTGTGATCCAGTACACAAGAAATAAAATTATCATAATATGACTGTAACAAATGAAATGCCACACCCAAAATAACACTGTAACAAAGGGGGACTTTACTGGGGACAGAAAACAGAGGCTCTAGGAGAAAAAAAAGTTAAGGTCAACTAATAAATATTATAACATTAATATCAACAAATTCCCCTCCTCCACTATTCATAATTGTACCATAACCCCCGGTTCCCTTCTTGGCACCTTTTTAGGTAGATAGAATGCTTGGATGAGTCTGGAGATGGGTGTGGCAGTTCTGCAATTATTGGCCAGCTTCAAAAAAAAAAGGGAAAGGGGCCCCATATGGGGCAGGATCCTCTTCTGGCTCCCTGGTTATGAGTCCTGTGGAAGTCTCATCTGGCTCTTGGTAGCCAATGTTGAGTTGGATCTCTGGCTGCTGGTCTCTGCAGGGCTGGAACTGTCCAACAACATGCTAGATCTCACAGCAGTTCAAAGACCCTTTTGTGCGGATTGGGAGTTAATCTAGGGTTACCATATTTAACAAAAAAAAAAAAAAAGAGGACTCTCCACGGGGCCCTGGCCCTGCCCATTTCCCCACCCCAACTCCGCCCCTTCCCCGCCCTAACTCCGCCCACTCCTCTCTCCCACTCCCAGCCACGCGGAAAGGGCTGCCCGAGCGCTACCGGCTTCACGGTTTGCTGGGCAGCCCCCAGACCCTGCGCCCCCGGCCGGCGCTTCCCCAGTGCAGCTGGAGCCTGGGAGGGGAAGCGCCCAGCGGGGGGCGCAGGGTCTGGAGGCTGCCTGGCAAACCGTGAAGCCGGTAGCGCTTGGGCTTCGGGCAGCCCCTATGCCTCCGGACCCTGCGCCCCCGGCCGGGCACTTCCCCTCCCGGGCTCCGGCAGCGCAGGGTCCGGAGGCATGGGGGCTGCCCAAAGCCCGTAGTGCTCGGCTCTTAAACAGAGCCGAAGAGTCAGGGGAGGAGCAGAGCCGCCGCGGCCAGAGGCTCTGCTCCTCCCCGACTCTTCAGCTCTGTTTAAGAGCCAAGATGCCTGAGCGCTACCGGCTTTGAGCAGCCTCCATGCCTCCGGACCCTGCGCCGCCGGAGCCCGGGAGAGGAAGTGCCTGGCCGGCGGCTGGGGTCCGGAGGCAAGGGGGCTGCCTGAAGCCCATAGCGCTTGAGCAGCTCGGCTCTTAAACAGGGCCGAAGAGTCAGGGGAGGAGCAGAGCAGCCGCGGGAGGGAAGTGCCCGGCCGGCATTTTCCCGGACATATTCGGCTTTTTGGCAATTCCCCCCGGACGGGGGTTTGATTGCCGAAAAGCCGGACATGTCCGGGAAAAACCGGACGTATGGTAACCCTAGTTAATCAGAGACTTCCTGAGCTGTTTTGCTTCAGTTTATTTTCCTAATCCCCTCTCATGTATTTTTGAGAACAATCACTGCTTGAGAGAGCCCCAAAGATATAAACAAAGGGTGATATTTATGCTGTGAAGAGGTCTTGAACGAATCTATGCACCATTTCAACTTCACTTAAGCCCTGTATTGGGGAATTAAGTGGTGCAATATGCGGCATGCCTTAGATTGACTCTCTGTCCTTAGATGAATTACACCCAGATTGAACAGGAACCTAATGCATTTACACATAACTAGCATAAGCTAACAACATATTGTAGAGGTAGGGGAAGTAAGCAGAGAATATTCAATTTAGTAATATGTAAGTTTGCTTTATCACAAAGTGAATTTATCAGGTTTCTTTCTAAGAGGAGTTTAAGCAACTTCTTTTTTGTTTCTCATTTAGTTGCAAAGAACTTTAATTTCTTTAAATGTGCAGTGGAAGAATGAAGACTCTAGACTTCAGATGTTGCCTTCTTTATTTCATTAATGTTAATACAGGAAACCAAAAAAGATCACACAAACACCCAATCTCATTATCAGGATGTTCCTTTTGATCCTGAACATACCAGGAAAAGAATGCTTGATCCAGCAACATCAAAAGCAAAAGTCAGTTGGGCTTAGTTGGTTTGCCTTCCAATTTTTTTGTGCAAAACAGAAGGATTTAGCTAATTTTTTCCTGAGTTGTACGGTTGCAGTCTCATGCTTGCATCTTATTGCACCTGCACTTTATGAAAAAATATTATTTGATGTTCAGCAGAGGGACTCATTTTTATTAAGACCGTGTTGACAACTAGTCTCTTAAATAGTGCTAGATTACACTACCTATACATTTATTAATTAGAGGCTCTTGATACAAATTTTCCTGCTTAGAAAAAGATGGTTATCAACTGGGATGGATTAATGCCTTCTCTGGATAAATGATTTTGTATTCAAATCATTCTCAGAGCCCTTTTCCCCAAGCTGCTGCTGCTGTTTTTATTACTGATCAAACATTTTGAAAACTCCCCATTGACTTTAAAGGGAGTAGAGTTAGGCTGTGTGCTATTGATAAGCTACGTCCAGGCCTTCTCAGAGGTCCAGAGGCCCCTTGCCATAATAAAAATAAAAAATGACAACACATGAAAACAAAATAAGGCACCAAAAAAAGAGTGACATATTTTGAATATTTTTTTATTTAACAAATGCTTTTCTAGCATTATTAGATGCAAATGCATTAATTATTGGGGAAAATCTAGCTTTCATGCAATATCACAGTTAATATTAATCATCACAAGCCCACTCAAATGCTCTTGTCTCATAGTTGAAGGTGATAGTTCTTTACCTGCTTCAACATGTTGAAGGTGCGTTCACCTAAAGCCACTGATGCAGGCAAACAGACAAAAATACGCAATGTAATTGTGACATTAGGCAACACCCCAGAGAGTCCAAGTTCGAGTATTTCTTGAAGCAATTCCTTTGGCTTACAATCCAATTTAAAGTTTGTGGAATATATTCGTTTGAGGAAGATGACCTCATCACTGAGACCTTTTGAGATTTCTTTGTTTTACTGTTGCAGAAATTGTTCAGCTGCAGAAAGTAGACCTTCATTACTCAGTCTGTTGAACTGCCAAAGAAACCCCAAATGGGTACAAATTAGTTGCAGTGACTCAAATCGATGTGTAAGACCTGATTGAATAGAGTCAATGATGACAAGGAAGACATTGACCGTATAATGCTGCTTGGCATCGGATTCAGTAGGTAAGTTGCAATAGGTGGAGAACTCAGATGAAATGCCAATATTCTGTGCTTCTAATTTGGACTAGTCAGGATCACATCCCATTGTTCACAAATCTGTTGAATGTTATCGATATAACTTTCAATGTTATCCCTCTCAACATCAAGTGTAGCATTGCGTGCTTCAATTACCAGATTAGTTTGATGGATCATTGTAAGTAGCTTCATCCACAAAGATGACATCAGAATGCATTCAAATTTGGACATGTGCTTCTGAATAGACTGAAGTTCAGTTTGAGCCTGTGCAGTGTGATTGAGAGATTCAAGCTCATTTAAAGCCTTTCTCACTGAATTCAAATGCTGCGCAACTGGTTGAACACCATCAATCTGTGCAGACCATCTAGTTTTGGACATCCCATGCAGTAAAACAGGAAGATATTGCTTCAGAATTTCCCACCTTTGTGGACTGCTACTGAAGAGATTGTACATTTGCTGAACAGTTCCAAAGTAAGTCATTGCCTCCTTGCATGATTCAGCACAGTCAACACCTACAAGGTTTAGTGTGTGGTTTCCACAGCTGGAGAAAATACAGTTTGAATTATGCTCAAGCAGAGCTGCTTGTACACCTTTGTACTTCCCATCCATTGTCATAGGTTTGACCAATACAGATTTGAAAACCTAACTTAAAACCTTCTAGAATTGCTAGCAGTTTCTTTTCCAGTTTTTCTTGTGAAATTATCAAATAAAATAAACCTTTCTTCGATTGAAAATTTTGAGCTGTCTACAATCTTAACATGTAGAATAACCATAGTTGTTCTCACAAGGAACAGACTATTTGGAGTGGCATCAACAATGATTGAAAAATACTTGGCATTTCAAATCTCCTCAAGAATTATTTTGTATGAATGACCCACATAGCTCAAACTCATTTTGTAAGCATTTGGAGAGATAATGGACTTGCATGCACTTATGACTCTCTTGTGGATCTCAAACATTTTTAAGATGCTCTGATAAAAGTGGGTCATATTTGCTGAGGAGCTCAACTATGCCTATAAAGTTTCCATTTGAACAATCACCAATACATTGACTGGAACCAAAGAAAGCCAATCCCCACTCAGAAAGAAAATGACATTCAGGATGCGCTCAAGAAGTTTTTTTTTCCAATTATTAGTTTCTGTAGAGAGTTTAGTCAAGAGTGAATTCTCAACTGAACTTTCAGCTGATGCTGCCCTACTGGCTGATTTCTATGCAATATAGTTTTCTTTGTGTAATGTTGAACGTTTCTTTGTTGAACGTAATGTGATGGTGTTCGGTCTTTCAACTTCCTCCAACCTCGGTTGATGCTCCATCCTGATTTCTCAGAGAGAACTGATACATTTTCAGCACTTTTGTTCAAAATGAAGCAGGATGCACAGTACAGAGTGTTTTTCCGTACTCCAGCATAACCAGTCTCTTGTGCAGGTCTCACCATTTGGAAGAGTGTCACTTGGAATTTCAAAACAACTAATTTGAAGAAAAGATTGCATTTGGGCAGCATTGCTCTTGTCAATAATTCCAATGTCAGTCACAGTCAAACCTGTAGTACTCATTAATTGTTCATGCTGCGTAAGAGCTACATCTTCCAGTTGCTGTTGAGTTTCTTGATCATACACAGGATCTTGTGCTGCATCTGTTACTGTTGGCACTTCTCCTTCTTGACTACTGTCCTCATGTTCAGGTATTGGCATTGAAATATCACATGTTGCAGTTGCAGAGTTTTCATTATCTGTAGCATTGTTTGTTGGGTAAGGTGTGTTTTCCAGTGATTTGAGAAATGAATTTATTGGCTTTGAGCTCTTAGTTGCTGCTTCACTAAGTTGTTTTTGCCATCTCTTGCTTGCACCACTTTCAAATCTCCTCTTCATAGTGATCTATCTGGTCAATATATCGCCTATCCACACTTGAAATATTCTGCTGTAAATAAGTAGCTTATCTACACTTGAAATCATCTACTGTATAAACATGTACACAAATGCTGAATGGTACACAAATGCCGAAAAGACTTAAAATGAAGGAATACTAATTAAGAACATAAAATGAAACAGTCAGACAGGTTATTATCCTTATCACTGAATCAAAACTCAAGCACACAAGGTATAATATAACAGGCTGAGCTGAAGACAAAGGGATGACCTAGCTATATAACTAGTAAACACAGATACAGACAGAGGGATAATGTCCAAAAATTTCAAACATGTGTCCTCACGAAACTCACTGTATAAGATTGTCCTAACAAATGTTCACCATGAATCTGGGCCTATAGACTACAAAAGCCTATGATGATGGCCAAGCTACCAAGTTAGGGCTCAACCAACCAACCAGTCACCTCTTTAAGCTACCATATGAAGATAATAATGAGAAATTCTCACTCATAAATAATTCTTTAGTGAACTAGATATAAAACTATAAAGACACTAAAATGTAACACTTCTGTACCTTTCAACACACATTTGATCTAGCCATAAGTAGTGTTTTGTTTATATAATCAGCTGATCTGAGAGGAAACATTCATCATGGTCTAATCTTGTGCCATCAGAATCAATATATTTTTATTAATATTTATGAACATTTTTAACTCTTTAATATGACAATCTATATCAGATAACAAAAAAATTGTCTCTTTTACCAAATCACATCTCTTATTTGCTTAAATTTGCAGCTCTAAGCTGAGCGAGTGTGTCACATTTTGGTCCGATAGGTATACACATAAAAACAAGTTGCGAAACTTATTAAATGCCAAAAAATTAAAGTGTCTAAATTTGAGGCCTCCTTTGAGCATGAGGCCCAGGCCAAATGGCCCGCCTGGCCCCTCTCTGATTGGCCTTGGCTATGTCTGAGGGCTTTTAATATACCGCATCCTTTCATTAGAAAATTGAGACATATACAGTCTGAGGAATCACATATTTTTCTTTTTCTTTTGACAATAATAATAACTGTTAGGCATAGATGCTGAATCTATTATGGGGTTGGGGTGGGGCCGAGGGGTGGTTATAGCTACTGTATTTCAAAGTTTGTCCAGTTGACCTCACTTACAAAATTTGTTCCAGTGATTCTAGTAGCTCAATAGCTGTCAAATTTCATATCAGGTTTCTGCCAATCCATACTCACTTTATTAAAACACAGAAGAAAGTACTCAAACTAGCACACTTAAATGTAAATTTCAGCAAAACCCGTGATGTACTTTAAAGCAGAAGCCATGGTTGTGTTTCAATTTTCAGTCACAACAAAATTGGTATTACTGTAGCTGAAATATATTAGGCTTTTGCATATCAGGCATAACATGTTTGAGAGAGTCCAGTGTGCAGATCTGATTGATAGTTTGCAACAAGTTCATATCTCAGAAATGAGTTGATGCAGTTCAATAGCTCTACTACCTGGCAACTGTCCACTCTCATACGTCTTACAAGATTCACTGAGGGCTAGGTATTGGCTGCATATATTTCCTTCTACTAAAACATATTTTTATCACACTGTAAAGATATCAAAATTGTTTGGGCTTTTTCATTCGTGGTGGTTTTGACCCTGAATAAAGCTTTACATTCGTTTGACAGGATTACTGCAGCTAACGCTAAATCAGTGACCGGTGACAGTGAAATGGCATTGAGAGACACCTGAGGTCAAGTTAAGCGTGATGAAGTGTTTTGTATATTTTACCACTTTGGAAGTTATATTTCACCTCATACAATTTTTCCATAATATTCAATATTTCATAACAAATCCAAGCTGACAGTTGGAAGGCCCCCTCTATTGTTGCATGCTTTTCAATAGGGTAGGAATGGATTAAACTTGTAATGAGTTCCAGAAAACCAAAAAGAATTTTCATTGTGCACAGTATCAAAAGATCATGCTCAGCAAGAAATACAAAAATAATATAGCCTGTGGGACTGGATAGCACAGGGGATTCATAATAGGATATAGAGCGTATAGTTCACCTTTTAAAATCTAGTCCAGGCGAGTAGTAACCAAAAGCTTTTACTGTTTAAATGTGATTTGGTGGTTTATGTGAAGAGATTAATCTCAGTCCTGTTTCTAGTGAACGAAAGTCCACATTAGAAAAAACACTAATTGGCACCAATTCTTTGAAGTTAATAGGAGTTGATGAATCAGGCTCTTTGATTGAAATCTCAGTGAGAGGCTAAGGATTAAATCGACCTGCACACAAAACTATCTTGTGTTTCCAAGAGGTAGTCCCTTCAGTTCAAGGTATGTGGGAGGGGCATGTACTGTACTGAACCTGTTTGGATAAAGATCTGGCTGCTCTGAAATCATTGTTTAAGCCATCCATTGTTCATGGGGATATTCATTATGTTCCTATCAGCTAGGTATTTGAAGTATATCATTATGTTTTATCATGTGCACTTATGTTTTTCCTTTTTCCTTTTTCTCCTTTTTCATGGATGTTTAAACTGCTTTCAAAGAAGCACACAAGGCAGGTAGTAAGTGCCCTACTATTGCATTACATGGACTCAATTGTTTACATCCACTAATTTAGGTGCCTTGGTTTTTGGGTGCACAACTTGAGATCTATAGGTGTGTACCCAAAATTAGTAGAATACTTTTGAAAATGTACACCATAATTTTTAAAAAGCAATGCACCTTCTGTCTGTTTTCTGGATTTTTTTGAGGATTTCACTTGAAGTACTTTAGTTATAGGATATGTCTTTTTAAGCACAAATTCATCTTAGGTAAAGAACTGACAAAGGAGCTAGTTTAAATAACAATATACCAAAATTGGGGGTAGGGTGGGAGAATTACTTCCTCTATATAAGATTAGTTACAAGAGTTGAGTGAATTATTCATAATGAAGTCCGAAACCAGGCTAGAGTCACCCTGAATTTGTTTTTAATTACAAACTCAAACCTCAAACTAACTTTCCTAAAGTTCCTGGGCAAACTTTATGGTTTTACATAAAATTAGGCTAAATTCACACTTTCCTGTGGTTGTGGCATCAGACCAAGTGAAATTCAATATTTTGGATTAATCAGGATTAAATACATAAGTGAAGAGTCAGAACTAAAGAAAAACTAGGTTTGCCTGAACCCTTGTGATGAGTTTTGCACAGTTCTCTTAGCTACCAAAAGGATGGGTGGCTTCGTTAGCCACAACTATTACAAGTACAAATAGACACTGAGTATATTTCTCAGTATATATTTCAGTGAATATATTCAATCAGAAGCAGTAAATATAAGTTAGGGTTACAAACATCTCACAGTCCTATGATGGCTCTCCGTGTAAAAGCAAATTTCAAAGAAGTTCAGTATGACAGGCTATCTTTTTTTTCCTCCCAGGACAAATCTTTATGCCAGCTTCTCTTGTACCCCTCTATTCCCTGGGGAACTTTGGTTCACTTCAGTATTGCTGGACAAGAGATAAAAGATCTGTTGAACACGTGTAGAACAGATGCTTAGGGAGAAAAACAATCATCTTGTTCAATTGCAGTATTACTCATTTCCGCTGTCTCACTGTCCATGCAAGCACTGACCTATATGAAGCTAGTCTTTGGGCTTTTTACATGTCAGCAGCAAAAAGCCCACCCAGGAGATCATTGCTGTAAACATTCATGTATCAAAGAAGTTGACACCTGCTTCCATAGGGAAAGAGGGCTATGTAGCAAAACAAAATGTGAATAGAATCAAACAGTGAAAGAGGTCAATCCTGCAAGATGCAGAGTATGGTGTGCAGCAGCACAGAGGTGAAAGGAGCACAGTTGCTCAGCACCAACATTGGCTCAGTGTGGTATGCATCTAGGTGCACCATGCTGAGCAAGACTTGCTGTTGCTAACCACTACACATGAGTACAGGGTTGCTCAGCAGCCAAAGTGGATATTCCAGTGGGTGGAGTTGGGAAAGGGTTAGGAATCACGTACTTATGTGGTGATTGTAGGCATATATGTAAGGTGCTTAGCATTGGCCTAAAAATAATTTATTTTTTCAATGCACAGTGACTTCTTAGGCAAGTGCGCTCAGCTACAGGACTTAGTGATTCTGAAGAGCACAGGCAATACTTCCTCACAGAAAAAAGTAATTGGGATGTGAAATACCTGAAGGTTAGTGAGGGATTGTCAAGTGGGAGGGGTTCTTTTTGCTTGGTATTATGAGGAAGGAAATATACTGCTAGATATGGTTTTTGTAATTTGCCTTGAGATCCTTATTTGAGAGTTTATCTGCAGCATCTATGGCTCTTTAATAGCTAACTCAGTAAGGCTTAGAGGGTGGAACAAAGCTGCCATGCATTGGTATATGGAAGCATGGATTACAATTGGTTATGAGGACTGCAATCTCTGGGGTAATAAAGATGAGGAGAGAAAGCAGGAAGAAATTGTGTGAGGCATAAATGAAGACTGAGATGTTGCATTTTGATTACATTGGTTTCACCTGTACACAGGAACTCCTGCAGTAATGACCACAAAGCAGAGTTTGGCCAATTTCTGCTGCTAATTAACATATAGAAAACAATATTTAATTTCTTTGCCACCTCAGCCAAAGCAGCAAACACTCTGTCCACTGCAAAGCACTATAGTATCAAAAACTAAATCCAAATGAAAACAAAACCAACTGTTATATATCATTGGTTCCTAGGCTCAACTCTCACATCAGTGGAGCAAACAATCAAATTAAAAAGATGCCGAAGAAGCCAGACCACTACCTAAAATCGCAATATATGAATCACTTGGAAGAACTAATCAAAAACATTAACGAGTATATTGCTACGGATCCCTGTGCAGAACTATCATATTAGCAGACTACTGACCAGAGTGAAATATGCAAAACTAAGGTTCTAACCAAATACAGAAACTGGGCGGCACATAAATTAGAAATAGAACCTGGGAGACACAAAGCAAAGACTAAACCCAGGAAATATACAAATGAGGTCTCAAAGTCTCAAGAATGAACTCTCCTGATTTCTCTCAGGAGGATGAGATGTTAGTGGACAAGATATCTGGTCTTTGGTCCATGTTGGTAAATGTAAGGTCACAGGTTAATTTTATTTAACCATGATTTTATTTAAAGGCAAGACCCCTAATTCTGCAGATATAACCAAGATCTAGTTGGATGGCACTATGGTATGAGTTTTGGCACCACTGCCCCAGCCGGGTATTTGTGCAACATAATACATAGAGGCTATGTGGCTCCTGCCCCAAAGATAGATCTAATGAAGTGTGTCTGTCTTGTGTTTATCTTGTATGTGAGTAGTCCTGTTAAGTATGTGAGTAATCCATAAAGATTTAGTAAGACTACTTTGTCCTCAGCAATTGGCACAGTGGATAGCTTTTCCCCCTGACATAGCCTTCACAGTTCAGCCTGATTCACGGATGACCTATGGTAGCTGAAGCAAGCAGAAAGATGGCTGGATAGCTGATAGCTGAAGTTTTGTATTGAAACTGATTGATGGTAGCACAATGATTTCTTGAGGACTTATGCTGTGTAAAGAGATAAGGAATAGTTCTGGGTCCCTTTTCTGCCAATGCCTGTTTGAAGGGGAGTAGTGTCCCGGTTAGCTTTAAGGAAGTACTTGTTTGGTCTCTACTTTGCAGTTAATAACTTGTCAAATTTTTGCCCTATCTCCGATACAGTATAATATTTTTGGCTACAATGATAGAGAAGGATGAGGCAAGACAGCTTTCTCAATATTTGGATACCTTGGAATCCTCAACCCTTGCCAATCTGGGTTCAGGTTTGCATAATTCACACAGACTGGACTTCTTGTGGAGCTTGAGAGATGCTTCCTGCCAATGGTTAATCAGATGGCTGTGCTGTAACTGTTAGCTCTATCTGCTGACTTTGTTACTGTAGGTCACGAGGTGGTGTTGACTTGTAGTGATCTAGATGGGAGTAAGTGAGAATACTTTCAGGCAGTTGCATTCCTTTCTTTCTGAGATCCTAAAAAGTAATGTTGGATTGCAGCTCTCCTAGCCCAGTCACATTCTCATGTGCCACTAGATTCCATCTTGTTGCCAAAAAGGCCAGGGTAGGTTCTGAAGATTTCTGGGGAGTGGGAAAGCCCTGGCCATATTTCCTTGTCCCCAGTCACAAAGGCAGCAGGAAGAGGCATTCACATGGAACCTGCTTTGCTGGCACTAAATCCTTAGAAGATCTTTGTGCTCATGTGGCCAGGTATCCAAGCTTTCTAGCTACCTGGCCCTAGCAGCACCTTGCAAAGTGGTCTCAATGCAGGGGAAGTTGTGGCTCATATATTTTGCATGCTAACAGCATTTTAAAAAATGCACCAGCAGATCAAGTAGCTATTTTAATCAATTAGCTTGTCAGAATAGTAGTTGATGCATGTGCAATTTTTGCTTTTTGTGGGCACAAATATACACAAAATTGCAGGCATAAGTGACAGTCCTCCAAATGTGACCATAGTAATCTGTAATCTGCTGTTTTCAGTAGCAGTGAAATGGTTTAAAAGAAGCTGTATGTCTTCAGATGAGTGATGTAGTCCAACAAATATGCCATACTGCATTGCTGAGCATCATATTTCATTGTTTCCTATGAAGTGACTTATGTTTGCTTGGCTCAAGAAAATGAAATGTATAGTAGCTATAATGTTGTGATGAAGATCTTAAATATAATATGAATAGTTCCCAAATCAAGTGACCAAATGGAAAAATAGTCCAGGTTCAGACATGAACACATTACTGATGACTTTGGTATCTTTTTTTTCTCTCCTTCCCTCACTGGCACTGAAATTGCTTACTGCTTATCACTGAAAATGTTAGCTACTAAGTTTAGTTTATTTCCTAAAACTGTTTCAGAAATAAACTTGTTTCTATAGAGACAGAAAACCTCTATATCAGTGGCTATCAACCTTTCCAGACTACTGTACACCTTTCTGGAGACTGTTTTGTCTTGTGTAGCCCCACGTTATACCTCACTTAAAAACTATGTGCTTACAAAATCAGACATAAAAATACAAAAGTGTCCCAGCCCACTATTACTGAAAAATTACTTACTTTCTCCTTTTTACCATATAATTATAAGATAAATCATGTGGAATATAAATGTTGTACTTACATTTCAGTGTATAGTGTATAGAGCAGTATAAACAAGTCATTGTCTGTATGAAATTTTTGTTTGTACTTAATTCACTAGTGCTTTTTATGTAGCCTGTTGTAACACTAGGTAAATATCTAGCTGAGTTGATGTACCCTGCAGGGGTCTGCATATCCCTAGGGGTCTGCATACTCGTGGTTGAGAACCACCTCTCTACATTAGCAGGTAAAACAAAATAATAGTAAGGAGATAATGACAACTGCAACAGACATGGCAAACGAACATGGAAAGAAAAGCTGTAATATGTCAAGAAACTCCAGTTGCAACACCCACATTTTGATGAACACAAAAGAACCTTATAAACTCATGGCCTAGATGTATATACATGTGCATTTTTCTGAAGATCTTTGCATGGAATAAATAACATGGTCAAGTGGCTTTACTTTTTTTTATATAGTTTCCAAAACTATTGCTATTTTAGAGAGATTAGTTCCACTGAAGTCCCAGGTTTCCTGTTTTTATTATCCACACTTCACATGGTGGTTTAAACTAAATTACCCATTGCAGACTTTGGAAAGCATTCTCTTCAGCTCAGTGTAGTGTATTGCTACTTTTCATAAAAATCTCTCTGGGTTTACATTTTGAGACCAGTTATTTAGAAACATAGTTTTTAGACCAGTCTGTTCTCCTGTGCGTACACACTCAGATGCTGCCTTTTGCTACATCCTGGAATCAGAGCTATTCATTTCATAATTTCTAATTCAGCTTTGTTTTCAAAAACAAAGCAACCTCAAGCACAATCATTTGAGTACAGAATTTGGTCCCAATTGAACAAGGTACTTAAAAGAACTCACCTAACTTTAAGCATATGACTAGCCTCCTTCAATGTGGGTACTCACATGCTTAAAGTTAGATATATGCTTAAGACCAGAATTGGGGACCTCTATTGTTTTCCTAGACATTTCACAAACTTCATATTCTACAAAATTTTCTATTTAAATATCAGTTTATTTTTTCTATGGTTATGAGTACTCATACATTACCTACCTTTTTTATAGTAGTATTAGTTAATTTAATGCGATGAAAATATATATATATATATATATCAGAGTACCCTGTTCATACATAGGGATTCTAGACAGTCAATATTTTTAGTAGATTTTTTGGGGGGAGGAGGGGGTTGTTAGCATAATTTCCTTTGTTCTTTCCTGCACTCCTGCTGTATTGTGGATGGATAGTAATGCATGTTAAAAATGTAGGAATTGTTAGAGAAGAATAATTATTTAGCTTTTTATTGAGTACAGTATGGATCTGAATATATTTTCTTTAGTGTGGCTGTGAAACTCCCTCCCTCATCACCCTCTTGCCTCAAGGATTAAAAAAGGTTAATCTGAACCTAAAAATCCAAATGAAATGAAAAGAGAGATGGATTATCCTATCATCTACAAAAGCACTACAATATATGAGCTGTTATGCAATTTAACAGGAATGCAGTAGAAATGATAATGTGTGCCATCAAACACTGAACACAGATGTTCATCAATATTTTTTCCCCACAATGAGATGGTGAACTATCAATGACTTTTACACATTTGATGTTAGTGTTTAGGTAGGACTGAGGCTGAATTTTCTTTATGCATTTTGTCTTCCCATTTCTTATTTTTGTTCAGTAACAAGTGAGGAATCCTTGTTTTAATAGGTAACAAAAAGAGGTGTCTTCCATGAAAAGCATGAGAAATGGCACAGAATGAGATAAAACCACATTTTTTAGACTGGTGTTATTTCTCTAAGTCTCATAACATAACAATTTATCTCAAATGTATATCCCTCTTGTATGCACATCCCAAATTTGGTTTATTTAGTGAATGTTCTCCAGCTATCATGCCCTTTCTCTTCAAGACCCTCTGCTCATTTTCTCTTGAAACCCATTCTCTGCTTTCTGGGTGATCTCTCTCTCTCTCTCTCTCTCTCTCTCTTCCTCCTTCTCCTCCTCCTCCTCTCCTTTCAGGATATTGTCTTTTTATTTCCTTCTCTCTCCCCTCACTCTCTGTTACTGGCGGTTCCAATCTTACCTTATTTTCCCCAGTGAAGACTCTCCATTCAGCCATGGGAGGATGTATCTTGCTAATCTTAGTCTGCTGCTAGGTTTTAGTGAAAGTAGCATGGCTTTAATGGCATGATTTAAGATGATGGAACCTCTCAAATGATGTGATGGTATAATATGTAGACTGAGTATTTCAAAGTCATCGGGCCAGATTGTGTTCTCAGTTGCCCCCATAGTTTGTCAAGTCAATGGGGTTAGATGAATGTAGCAGGGGGAAGGATTTGGCCCAAAACACTTTATGTGGGTGCACAATGTACTACTATTCTTACAGCCTTGTGTTTTATACAACAGTCTGTACCATTCCGTAGTGCAATAACAGTGTATAATTACCTACACTAATATAATTCTTGGGGTCTAGATCAAGTAATGATTTATCTTTCTCTTGATGGTTAAAAATCCTTACCATAAACTTCAGCATATGGTAATATTCTTCCCAGATTCTCTTATACGTTTTGTTTTCATGCATTTATCATAGTATTATACATATACCTGCTGCAAGAATATTACTCTTAAAAATAATTTCAACTCCAGCCAAGGGTGTCCCTCTCCTCCTGTATATATTTCCATCTACTTGTTACACACATAGAAGTGTTTGTTGGTTCTTCACCAAATTTTGACTTACATCAGATTACATAAACAATGTGAAATCTCATCCATTTTGGGGATTAGGGGATATTTAACAACAAAAATCACAAACTGGATAAATGTAGCAGTTTGCTCTTAATTTAATATCTGGGGCTGTCTGCTGATTGGCAAAAATGTTAATCTTCATCTTTATGCATTCACACCGACTTAAATCTAGAGTTGTTAGAAATTTTGTGAATTTCAAATTTTCAGTGAAAAATTGTATCCATGTTTTAATGAAAAAATGACAAGAGTTTAATACAGTCCTCAGTCCTCCCTATATTTTTGACCAGTTCTACTTAAATCTCCTCCACCTCCTTTCAAAACTGTCACTAGATGTCTGCTATCTGAACAGGATAGAAGAAGGGAATTTAAGACCACTTTTCATACACACTTGTATATGGTATTCCACTGTACAAATTTGCATGTACTGGCGCAAGGTGATGTCATATGTCTAAATGTAACTCAGTTTATATATTCATAAGTGATCTCATTATATGCTGCGATTTTGTTGATGCTAAGTACCCTGCAGCCATATTCTTGATATAATAAAGACCGATGAAATGCATTAAAAGGGAGGTGGAGATTTTCATTAATAATATTTGTCTTTATAACATATGTTATGAGTTTGAAAGAAAAGCAATGAATCTTTTTCATTTTATTATTTTTTGTAGTAAGCTTTGCTGTAAAAATTTATTAGTCTCTAAGGTGCCACAAGTACTCCTGTTCTTCTTTTTGTAAAAATTGTTCAATTTTGAATTTTATTTTATAAATGGGCTGTTTGCCTTCAGTCCAGATATTAGATATAGCTTGATCAAACTCTCGCTAAGTATGTGTCTCAAAAATAGTTCTCTGCTTGCTTTATATTAGGATATAGAGACATGTCTCCCCAAGTAAGCCCAGACAGTCATAGAAAGCTCTGTATTATATCAGGATTTGACTTACTAGGAGAGAGACATTATTAATAGAAATAGAAGAAAAATGAGGGAGACAACCTATGCATCTAATGGACAGAAGAAAGAAGGAAAGAAAACTTTGATTTAATCTATTGATTTGCTGTTAAATAACAGCACCTGTTTTCTGTTATGTCCCTGGATAAAATTCAGTAGGCGCCAGTAATACATTTGGACCCATGGCTTCTGATAAGCCTGAAAATTGACATCTGTTCTATTGTTACTAAATGGATATGGCAGGTTACTCTGCTGTAGGTGGCTAATTTCATGGTATTTTTAATAAAAGCAACAACAATATCTCTTTTCCTAGACCAAGACAAAACCAAGAAATATTTAGCCAGGAGTTTTTCAATCCAAAGACATGTCAGGCAGGATTTGAAGTCTTCCCATGAAATGTTTAACATTTACAGTAGGCAGTTTCTCACACAAATTTGATTTGCTCTAAGGCTGCATCATTCCCGGTGCCTAGAGAAAGAATAGCTTATCTTTGTTTGCCTTATTTCTATCTATCAGCGACCTCTTTGAATGTCTAATTCAATAATTATCTATAGTGGTTCTCAAGGCTATATTATTGAAATGCTGAGGTGTTGGAATGAGGTTGTATTAACATTGTCTTAGTTTAACCAACTTCCTCCCCCTCCTTCATACCCAAACATTAACCAGATCACCATTTAATGTAAGTTCAAAGGCTTCCCCAAAAGGTTCAGAAAGCTCTGTGATCTCTAAAAATACATGATTTTTGTTCACCTTGGAAACCACTTGAAGCAGCATAATTCCAGAACTCAGACTGTCTCCTGGTGATTGTGTTTGGGCCTGACGTAATGGGCTTTAGACTGAGCCCTATGGGGAAAAAATTAATCTGAATCATCCATGTACACATGAACTAGACACAGATTACACATGCTTATAAATATTTACACATATAATTGATACAAAGAGGATGAATTTGTGCTTTAAGTGCAAAATATAACTCAGTCAGAACTCCATCATTCCAGTCTGTCAATATGTACCCAGTGTGTGTAACCTTGCTGAGGTGTCAGGAGTGACTCTATAATTAATATATTATATATATATATATATATATATATATATATATATTATAATTAATATAAAAGCAACCTTAAAGCAGGATTAAAATTCCTGTTTGGTATTTTGACGACAAATTAGCTCCCACATTTGGTACAATAATTCTTCATAGGTAAACTGAATTTTTGCTGTAACTCCTTAGTAAAGAATTTTCTAACTGTTTTTCAGAGGAAACATTTGAACATATTCCCATTTTTAAGTTTGGCCCTATTTTTATCACTTTTTCTTTGAGTTCCTTTTGCTAAATAGTCACAGTCCCCCAGAAACTGCAAATTTTAAAACACACATTCTTGTAACACCTAGGAAATTGGCCACTTTTGAAATTTTGAACTTAAATGCATAAAGAATTATGCTCCTCATTCATGGTAACCTAAATGAGCTATGTAAAGAATATCCTTGAGAAGAGCTGATAAAACTAGAGCTCCAAGAGGAGTGAGGTAGTGTGGTGGTTTGTTCCCGTAGCACAAAGGGGCATAAAGCTGCCCTGGGTGGGCTGCTGTTGATTCCCCTGCTGGCATTCCCTGACTGACATAGGCTGGGATATCCAGCTCTCCATGACTGGGGAATTGTATAGTTTAGGGTAAACTGAGTTTAACCACTTCTAGTTTGGGGAATATGGAGTTTAATTTAGGTTAGTTTACCCATTTTTTTTCAAACCACTACACCACAGCTGGGGAAGAAGTTAAGCGTGGGGGAGTAGTATGACTGGATCACTACTGTGCTCCAGCACGCCAAATTTACATAATGGCCCTTTGAGGGCCTTTATTAATTGGCAAACTTTAGAACAGCCCTGGAGTTTCTTTAACCTATGTTGAGGGCAGAACCGGTCTATGGATATCACAGGGATCAGGGAAGCTCTTTCCATCCAATAGGCCCTCAAAACCCACTCCCCATCATCACTTCTCTCTTGTTACTTTCTTTCAGGGAAGGATTAGAGGCCCACTTCTCCTTTGTTGATGTTAGGTGGATGTCTGCAATAACTTAGTCCTACTTCCCATATCTGTCAGATGAAGAGAGGAGGCAGGGAAGATTTGTGTCTTAGATGGGAGTCTCTAAGTCACAATGCCTCTCAAGGCTACTCCAGAGTCAATGCAGCTTATGCACCAGCAATTGCTCAAGGCTGTGCACAAGCAAGGCACAATTAAACTTTGAGTCTAGGTAAAAGTCAACACATAAAAGCACACTGTGAGGCAAACCTTGAGACATGGTAAGAGTGGCAATGGAAGGAGTTAATTTTGAACTAAATGAGGAGGAACCATTTGGGCAATCTTGTCTGTGCAAAACTGGAATTTGGATAAATTCAAATGCAAATTCGAGCAATTTTAATTTCACAGAGATTAAAAGGTTACAGTCTATGAAAGAGCCCAAAAGTACTACAATTAGATTTCCAATAAATATCAGAAATTTTCATATTTTTAAGGAAACTAAATTTATCCCTGATTTTAGCTGAAACAACCCAGTTAAATCTTGGACTGCCGACACCTGGGATTTTTCAACACTGTAATATCACCATCTACAATGTTACAAAAATTTAAGAGGCAAAACTATGCATAAAACAGTGGTTTTTCACCTTTTTTTTTTTAAACATGCTGTGGGTTGTCTGATTCTCGATTTGGAAAATAAGCATGTTGCGTAATGTCTTTTGTGGTATTGGAAAGAACAGATTTTTCCCAGATGTGGTGATGTGTAGTAAGCAATTAATAGGCTCCCTATTTTACATGTTACCATAAGGTCATTTTGTCCTATGCTGAAAGCACAGCTAATTCCATATATTGTACTGTATGCGGAAAAAAACTCATGCTGAAGAACTTAGCAGAAAGAACTGGGCTAAATACAAATACTATACTTGGAATCCAGCCTTGACACTGTAGTTACTCCCTATGGGTGAAGTTCATGGCAGTGCAGACAGCTCGTGAAAGGTCCTCTACACTACCTTAACCCCTTGATGGAGGATTTAAGTGGCAGGACAAGAATTACTTTCCATTCTTGGAAAGAAAAAAAGAGAGAGACTGCAAGCAGCACAGTACAAATTTTGAAACTGTAGCTTGTTCATGAAGAGGTCCAATATAGGTGCTGAATATAACCCAATTGAAGTGGGCGTGGCACCACAGTATTGGAAGCAAATCAATGAAATGGAATTAGAATGTAGATTTAAATAGCACCTTTTTGCTTTCAAAGTAATTTGAAGTGCTTCATTACTGTAGGTTCTGGTAAGAGTATGTAACCAGTCATAGCTCTTAAACATCAGGATATCAGAGACAGCTTTCTTGAGAGAGAGAGAGAGAATGTTGGTGGGGACATTGGGATTATCCCCTACTTGAAATATACCACTAGATCTTTAACTTCCACTTTGTTCAGCTTTACCTGGGCAGACATCAGAAATCGGTAGCTCCATATAGATCTTGGTTTAGGTCGCATCTCAACAAAACATTTAAACACAGGCTCAACTCTAAGCACCTGAGTTGCCCCATTTAAGTCACTGAGATTAGTGAATGGAGATCTATATTCCTAGATTTCGAGGCCAGAAGGAAACTATTGAGGTGCTCTAGTCTAATTTTTTGCATAATACAGGCCATAAAATTTCACCCATTAATTCTTGCATTTTAACTCATAGCTCTTGTTGAGGCAGACCGTATCTTTAAAGAAGATTTCCAATCTTGATTTAAAGCAGTGGTTCCCAAACTTTAACCACCTGTGAACCCCTTTCACTAAAATGTCAAGTCTCGCGAACCCCCTCCTAAAAATGAATATTTCCGGGGATTTTCTCCTTTACCTGAGTATAAATTATAAAAGCAGTGATCTTGGAAATATAAAATTTGTTTTTATGACATGCTTATTACACAATATTTATTATTAATTACTGTTTATCATTACAGTATTTTTATTACATTTATGAAAAGGGCAACACTCTTCCAAGATCTCACTTTCATAGCTTGTATCACTTTGAATAAGCCTGCTATAAGACAAGGCTCCTGTGACATTGTGCAGTCTATATGGTTTTATAAAAACTTGATAATAAGTCAATATAATGTAACTGAGATAGTTTTAGAGAAAATACGGTAATAAGTGAATGTAACGTAACTGGGATATGCTTCATGCAAAAGGTCTCTTGTAAGGTATCATTACAAAGCTTATAAGCTACTGAGTATGATCATCTGATTTGTATGAATGTACCACTCTTGTATCTAAAACTAGAAATATAAAATGTAACTCTGAGGGCCTATTGTAATTGTGTAAAGTGTGGACCATTAATGATGGTTTGGAATCTTGATGACTCCCATTGTCTGCAGATGGCTGTATTTACCTGTGAGTCTTCCTGTATATGTGTGTGCTGGCAAGTGAGTAATGAAGTCTTGCAGTGACATGTGATCATGTCACCTGAACTGGAATCCATCTTTAACCTGGTGCTTTTCCAGTGAGGGGGGGTGGAAACCCAGAGAGACAAAGAGTTCCCGCCTTATGCAAAAGATATATAAAGGGGTGGAAGAGAACAGAGAGGGAGAGGAGCCATCATGAAGAATCCCCTAGCTACCACCTGAGCTGCAACAAGAGCTGTACCAGGGGAAAGAATTGTGCCCAGGCCTGGAAGATGTCCAGTCTGAGAAAAACTTACTGAAGCATCTCTGAGGGTGAGATTATCTGTATTTAGTTTGATTAGGCATAGATTTGCGCATTTTATTTTATTTTGCTTGGTGACTTACTTTGTTCTGTCTGTTACTACTTTGAACCACTTAAATCCTACTGTCTGTATTTAATAAAATCACTTTCTATTTAGTAATTTACTCAGAGTATGTATTGATACCTGGGGGAGCAAACAGCTGTGCATATCTCTCTATCAGTGTTATAGAGGGCGAACAATTTATGAGTTTGCCCTGCATAAGCTTTATGCAGGGTAAAACGGATTTATCTGGGTTTAGACCCCACTGGGAGTTGGGCATCTGAGTGCCAAAGACAAGCACACTACTGTGAGCTGTTTTCAGGTAAACTTGCAGCTTTGGGACAAGTGATTCAGACCCTGGATCTGTCTTAGAGCCAGACAGGAGTGGCTGGCTCAGCAAGACAGGGTGCTGGAGTCCTGAGCTGGCAGGGAAAACAGAAGCAGGGGTAGTCTTTGCACATCGGGTGGCAGCTCCCAAGGGGGTTTCTGTGATCCAACCCGTCACAGCTCCTATGTTTCATCAAGGAGTATCAGACATGAAACAGCATGAAGGGATTTAAGAAGCCAACTCAAAGAGTTCTTCCTACACAAGCATTCAGGTCTTGAGCAGTCCAGGCAAACAACGCACGTTACAACAAAGCTTAAACTTGTTCTTCATAATAATTTTAAAAACAAGACTAGCTGCCTATTTAATTTTAAAAACAGCAAAAAATATCCACGTCTCTTTCCATTTCTTATAAGGAGTCTTGAAGTTTAAATCTCCTCAGTGTGATAGATATGCTTGCTTTGAACTGCTTAGCTCTTGGAAGTCCAGGGGCTCCGGGCTGCTGGTCCCGTGCTGCCCGGGGTCCCTAAGGACAGCTCTGTCCGCCATTAGGGAATTTTTTCCTGAGAACCCCCTGTAACATTTCGTGAACCCCCAGGCGTTCATGAACCCCAGTTTGGGAACCACTGATTTAAAGACTTCAAATTATGGAGAATCCATCGCATTGTTAGAATAGTTGTTGTATTGTTTAACCCTCACAGTTAAAAATTTGGCATCTTATATCTAGTCTGAATTTGTCTAACTTCAGCTTCCAGTCACTGAATCTTGTTATGCTGTCGTCTGCTAGATTAAACAGACCTATTCTATCAGAACTCATTTCACCATGTAGGTATTTATAAACCAGGATTAAAACATCTCTAATCTTCTTTTGGATAAAGTAAATAGACTAAGCATTTTAAATCTCCAGTGGACTTCCAGACCTTGAAAATTTCTTGTAGCTCTATTCTTAACCCTTTTCAGTTTTTCAACACTTAAGTATATTTAAGTGCTTTTCTGAATTGGAGCCATTCTGCCTAATCTGAAGCAGCAACCTTTCTAAAATGGTAGCACCCTAGCAAGCCTCAGAATGTTCAAAAATTTGATTTGGATAAGAACCCCAAAGTCTGGTTTCTTAATCAACCTTATCCAAACTTTCCATGCATTTTAAGTCTGGAAAGCTGCGTTAGAAATGCTTAAGTGAACAGTTTTTTTTTTTTTAACATAAGATTTGCGATGCTTCAGGAGAGAGGTATATGGCAATGGAAAATGTGTGTGCTAATCTATAAGCATTTGTTTACTATCTACATCTGTGTAAACAAAATAGTGCTATATTGCTGAAATGAACTCAGTCAAGTAACTTGGTTTTGGTATGCAATATTAATGTGGGACAAATTGAACTATCATCCAGATTTAGGGTGACTAGACAGCAAGTGTGAAAAATCGGGACAGGGGTGTGTGTGTGTGGGGGGGGTAATAAGAGCCTATATAAGAAAAATCCAAAAATCAGGACTGTCCCTCTAAAATTGGGACAGCTGGTCATCCTATCCAAATTCCAGAATGGAGATTTCCACATGCAGACGTCCAGGCCATCCTTACTATCTTTAGAGTTTTTTCCGTGGAGGTCAATTAAACTATTTATATCAGATTTTCACTCGGCACTAGTTGAACTTACTCTGCATGGTAGAAATATAATAGCCTTGATGATGATCTATTTAATGCTCCAGCTATAGAGCATAAATCTATCCAATTATAGATTTGCTTATCTGACGAGCTGAGGTTCATCTTTAAATTAGTATCAACCTGGTATATTCCTTGGGACAGCTACAAAAATATACAGTGGTGATTCACCTAACCTGCCACTGGATGTCAGTGTTTACTGTACACAAATACAAGTGTATTAAAGGCTATTGTCTGGCAGTAAAAAATGAACTCTTAAAGAAATCAGCTGAAATGTTATAGTTTAATTCATTCATTAGTCTGTGGTAAGAATTTGATACTTTCGTGGTGATCAAGATCAGACTTTATGACTGTGCTTTGTGTCAGAGTAGCATCCTCTGTGATGCATGCAAGGTGAACATAAATCTCCCTATCCTGTTATTCCTTGCTTGAAAAACTGCAGATCCACGTTATCAAATCAGAGAGTCACATTATAATGTCATCATGACTCAGTGGTGGTTAGTAGTGTGGTGTTGCATCAGCAACAACTCAATATTGTCTCATGCTGATTGAGCCATAAGCACCAGAATGCAGATACCAAAGGGACAAAGCCTTTGAAATATCTAAAGATATTTAGGTAGATAATGTTAGGAAGTTGTGCCATGACTGTTTTGTAGCTCTAGGTCGGGGACAATATCTCCCACCCTCTGTCCCCCATCTTTCCTACTCCTCCTAGCTTCTGGGAGGGAGTTGGGGGAGGGGGATTTCTTTTCTCTCTTCCTTCTGCTTTTCTCAGCTCTACAGTCAACAGGTTGAGTATTGAAGCTCTAGCAAATGTACTGGTCTATCACTTATTCTTTAATTCATTCTGTAAATGTCTGGGGACAAAATCTGCAATGATTCTAGAAAGATTACAGAGTGACAATATTCTGTTGGGAAATTAAGAGACTCAATTCCATGAATACTCTTTGATTGAAGAAAAATCTTAAATTGAGGTGGAATGAATCACTTAGCAAAAATAAGTCCAGTGGAAGTCATCTCATTTGAGACTGGCTCATCCCTAAGGAGGACGCAAAGACTGTGTATAGGCTAGACTGGGAACACACTAGCCTAATGGAGTATTTACAGACTAACATTTAGTTGGTGATTTTAAAATACAATCTTTAATTTCTTGATTTATTTTTTATATATGTTGGTTTTAATTAAAATGTTTTACCAGAAATCTATGCAAAAACTTCTTAAATATCTTAAAGTTCTTACTCTGGGAATCTCTGTATTTTTTCTAAAAAGGAAACAAACATAAAATGTTTTATTTGTATGTCTGATCGTGGAACACTAGATACTGTTGACTTAACCACAGAGTCTGTACCATAGCTAGTTTTATTTTTTTACCGTTAGTTTCCTGCAGGGCTGGCTCCAGGCACCAGCCCACCAAGCTTGTGCTTGGGGCGGCACCTGGAGGGGGGCGGCACGGTGCGGTGCTCTGGCTCTGGCCGCTGGGGAGAGCGGAGCCCCGGCAGGGGCTCGCCGCCCTCCCCCTGGCGCTCTGGCTGCTGGGGAGAGCGGAGCCCTGGCGGGGGCTCGCCACCCTCCCCCCGGCGCTCCGGCTGCCCTCCCCTGCTGGGGGGACGGGGGAGAGCGGCCGGTGGCTTTTTTGCCTGGGGCGGCAAAAAAGCCAGAGCCGGCCCTGGTTTCCTGGTATAAACCGTTAAGGGTTTATTAATGCACATTTTGCACTTGGTGACATAGTTTGTAATTTTTCATAGGGAGAAGCCCCTTTTGTTTATGTGAACAGTAAGTTGTGTGCATTTTTCAATAAAACTATCATTTCAACTCCCTGTATCGGGATGGTCACCCCGCTCATGCCCTGAAGGGCTTAAAACAGCCCTGGGAGAGGGCTGGGGTGGGGAAAAAGCTAGGCTGATTGGGGGAAGCAACTACAGGTGGGGCCACGCCCCAATCAGGCCACAGCTGGCCCTATAAGAGGGCTGAGGGCCAGAGACTGGAAGACACTCTCTCTAGCTTTCTTGAAAGAGAAGGATCTGGCTGCCTAGGGTGGGTACCTAGGGTGGAGCAGTCCTGGGGAAGGGCAGAGGGAGCTGGGGAGCTCCAGCCTAGCAAAACCCCAGGCTGCAGGCCTAGCTAAGGGTCTACAAAAGATACTGGGGCTGCAGAGGGACAGCCCAGAGATAGGCAGAGGCAGCCGGTCCCAAACCCCCTTGCTGATGATGAGTGGTTTATAGACTGCAGTCTGCCCCAGGGAGTGGGGGCTAGATGATGACTGGCAGTAGCCACTGAGGCAAGGTGGGTTTAGAGGCTTGGGGGTTCCCCCGAGAGGGGAGACCCAGAGTGTGGGGATACTGCTGGGGCAGAACCCTGATGTAGAGGGTGCAGGAGGGATAAGGGAGTGCCAGCAGCAGGTGAGACACCGGCCTGCAGAGGGCGCTCCAGGCTGGAAAGAGCTAATTCACAAGTCGGCCAGCAGGAGGCGCTGCATCAGTGCATCGTCGCCCCACCACATTCCTTCTTTAAGCTTTGGCTGTTCCTTACATTTTTTGGGCATGTACACACTGTCTCAGTAACTGAGCATGCCATTTTTAGGTGTGAAATTGCACAAGTATTTTTGCATGTGCACCTTGGACTTTTCTGAAAATTTGCACTGCTTTATTCAGAATTTAGCTGGCAATCTTGCTGAGGTGATGTACAAGGCAGAATAGAATTCAGTTATCTTTTTCACACCTGTATTTACACTTCAGGGCTAAAGTTAGTAAAAATACTTAGCTGCTAACAGGTAGGGCCGTGTAATTTCACGGATGTTGAAATAAGACCTTCCCTGTGAAATCCGATGTCTCCTTGTTCCTAAGTGCGCCCAAGCAAAGGAGGCTCCTATCTCCAGCTGGGCAGGGGAGGGACAGGACTTGTCCATCTCCTGCACAGCTACTCTGGGACAGGGGAGGGAGATCAGACCACTTCCATCTCCAGGAACCTCCTGCAGCTGCAGGAAGCTCTGCGGTTGCTGCCTTCAGAGTCCAGCTCTGAAGGTAGCACAGAAGTGAGGATGGCAATTCTATGATCCCCCCCACACACACACACACAACAGGTTTGTGACACACACACCCCAATCCCCTTTTGTTTGTGACCCCCAAGATTACAACAATGGTAAATTTCACATTTTCAGATGATTAAATCTGAAATGTCACTATCTTCAAATACTATGGACGTGAAATTGATCATAATGGACCACGAATTTGGTAGGGCCCTACTAATAGGGCTGCATGTCTCTGAACTGACTTCTTGTCAGCAACATAAGAAGATATGAGTAGAAGACTGACAAAAAGCAGATATGCTAAATATTAAAGTGCCGATTTTACACAAACATTTTCCTGACCATAACACACTAGAAAAATATTTAACTCATTGAGTTTGTGGGAAAAACTTTTCAAAAACAATGCAGAACATATACTGACAAATTTAGAAGGCTGGCTAAAGCTGCTTTGAAAATTTGGCCCACAATCTTTTTTGAAATCAAAGTGGAATATTTCTATTTGCTTTAATTTCAAAATCCCCAAGATACTTCAAATATAAAAATCTTTTCCCTCTTCCATTTTTAAATACCATATTGAATCAATTTTAATTAGTTACAAAATCTTATAAGGAGGATGTCCTTAGATCTCCCTTGAATTAGTTAACATATGAATCATGCCAACATTTGGTTTGAATTCTGTAAGCCATTTGATGAAAGCTAATGAGTAAAAGGAGAAAACTGAAAATTCTGATGCATTTCTTAACACTATTGTGAGTAATTAAAACTGGGAATAAAGTAATGATTATCATAAGAATCAAAAGCTCAGGAACAGTTTATTCTCTTTGTACTTTTGAGCGCTCTGTAAATTAAATGATACATTCCATTTTAATATGCATTTAATTTAGTTACAGTTCACACTTGTAATAAAAACATTTGAAATTGAACTCAATGTTATTTTTGTTGTCTCATCACCGCTATAGATTTTTTATGTCTCAGTGGAAGACTGTCATGTTGCACGGTTTGCCTTAGCCAGTTCTAACCAACATATATGTGATTCATTTAGGGTTCAATCCAAGTAGGGTAGTAAGTAGGAATAGATAAATTGGATAAAATAAGAATCAATTCTACCCTTAACTTTTGTTGAAAACCTCTCTGAGGCTCTTTGAGTGTCAAAAGTTTGGCTCTCTTCCTAATATAAATTTTTAGCAATATTTAAATAATAAACCATTTGTTCATATAACTCTGATTAACCCATCCTTAACTGAAGAGGTAAAAGATACTAAATACACCTGTCTAATGTTAGAATTTATTTAATGGATAACAAAATTGTAACCACTGAAATATGCATGGGAACCTTATTTAGGGACTACCATAAATCACATCTTAAAGGTATAGCTTACACAGTACCCATACACACTTGCCTCTTCATTGCTCCTACCTGGTCCAGAGGTTAAATTACACACTTTTGTCCTTTGACCATGGTTGCTGGGAGACGCCACTCTGACAATGCCCAATCAGGGCATACTGCAAAGAATAAGGCAGACAATCCCCCAAACAGGTGGTTTATTGTATAATTAGATTCACCAAGCCAGTAACAAAACAGCTTCTGTAATACCTTATTGGTTACTAAGAAGCTAAAATACAGTTTCCCTTAAGCATTCCAGCCTTTGGCTACCACCCAGACAGCCAGTCTAATATAGTGAGGATTGCTTAAAATCTTATTCATCAGATATAAAGTTCTCAAGAAAGTTCTCTCTTCCAATCTCAAGAAATCGGACACATTACCCATTAGACCAATGAATATTTCAGATCTTACCCGAATACACACTTCCAGACAATTCTTATTAGCTAATCTAAGATTTATTTTAAAAAGGAAAGAGTTACTATGGTTAAAAGATCATTATACATACATATGAATAAAGTTCTTGGATCTATTCCTAACAGAGATGGTGAACTACTAATTTTATAAAAGTCCTTCCAGAATCAGTTAAACAGGTTATAGTCCATTTGCAGAGTATATTCAAATTCTTCCATGAGAAATTGCAGGAATAATCCTCATGGACCTGCAGACCTCAGTCTTGCAGCTTGAACTTCCCCTGAGAAAATTTAAGCAGATCTGAGATAAAAAAGGATCAGGCCTTAGAGTTCTTTTATAGTTCTCTAGCAAGCTATGCTAGCCTCTAGACAGCAGATATCACAGCAGGCATTCCTTGGATGAAGAATAGGTCACATACATTGCTGCTTTGAAGTAAATCTCTATTTACTGTTTGAATGGTTAATTACCTTATGCTAATGAAAGTTATGCTAGTTACTGGTGTGTGCCTAGGAAATAGATTTACTTCAAAGCATTAATGTATGTTACCTATTCTTCATCCAAGGAATGCCTGCTGTGATAAAGAGGGTTTACTACAAACTTCAAAGAGAAAAATAGACAATATTACACCCCAAGTTTCATCTAGATGTTAATATTCCCTTTTGATCTCTGAATCAATGGAATATAGTAACAGACAGGAACAGAAGTTTATGATCTAACAGATATAGGTAAACACAGAGAAATACAATTAGATCTACTTGTTGTTCTCTGACAATACAGGTTTATATTTCAAAGACTGTAGTGTACTTAATATGGCTTCAATAACTATCTACTAAAATTGCCCTGATTACCATTTCAATACTTCTCTAATATGTCTTTAAAGGTTGATTTTGGGTCACTTAGCCTGCTGGCTCAGTGTCACACCTATAATGGAGCATAGTATTAGAACCAATAAAATCACAGAGCTCTACAGAAGGTAGACACTTTAAAGGAACCCACCATTGATGCTCCAATACCACTGTGATGGACACTGTAGAAGAGGCAAGATAGACAGGCATGGCACTGCTAAAGATGCACATTCTTAATTGGCCATGTTGTTACGGTCTGAAACTGCTGATGCATGTTACTAGTTTCAGTCTTTATTATTTCTACTGAAAACAATAGCTTCTAATTACCACAGCATGAAATATCATGTAACATCTTGTGCCAGCTCAGATTAGTTATGGAAAGGGGATCAAATAAAGAGAGTACATAGTTCAGTCAACAACATTTGATGCTGTTATTAGAGTCTTTTAATTCTTCACTCATCTTTATTTCTCTTCTCTTTTCGTTGTCATTTGGAAGTGGTACTGAATGCTGATAAGGCCATTTATTTTGCTTTGTCAAATCCCAGCTAATCATTTTCAGGCAATTAATTTAGTTACCAAGTATTTTCTGAGGTACCAGATGTTAGCTGCCAATAGGACAATAACAGATTATGAGTTTGGGTGCTATTTCCTTCCTGCTGTGTGAGGTTGGGCAAGTCACTATGTGCCTCTTTCTCTCTCGTGTCTAAACTGCAAGTTCTTCAGGGCACGATTTATATCTTATTGTATAGTTTGTTCAGGGCCTCATGCAATGAGGTCCTGACCTTGACTGGAGTCTCTAGGTACTACAGTAATACAAATAATAATAATTACATGTATTCTATTTTTGACTCTAGCCCATATTGAAATATTGATCCTTTAGTGATCATCAATTTGACTGACATATATCAGCTTTCTTCTGATAAGAATTTCAGTGTAGGCTTATTATTTTAAGTATCTTAATGGAGTTTCAGTTCCAAAACATCATTACAAGTGCATTTAGTCACTCACCTCTTGCTGTACTTACATATTTCTTAGCCTACTGTACGGCTGAATAGATTTTTCAGGACCACATAAAATTGCTACTGTAAACTCATTTGCCCTTCAGCTCACAGTTTATGCAGACTAAGCAAGACTTAAGGCATGCAGAGTGTTGAGATGGTGTTTTTTTAAAGCATTTTTTAAACATTCAAGTACTGTTCCATCTTTAGCTCTGTTAGAGACAGCATGTTTAAATAAAACAGACAAATTTAGAGTGGGATTTTTGCTCTGGAGAGAGCTAATTTGATCAGACAGCTTCGCATATTGCAATGGGTATTGTTTTTCCAACTGTCAGACATGTTATCCCTTTGAATTAAACCTAAATTTAAAGATATTTTTTTCCAAAATTAAGAATACCAAAATAGCTAAATTTCTGAATTAAGTCTTACAGAACCTTAGAGGATAAAAGGAGAGTGATAGAACATTGTGCATGAAGTTCTTTCCTAATGAAAGACACACTGCTTGTATGATGGAGTGACAGTTTATGTTTAAGACAATTTAATATTTCTGTTACTAACAAGCACCACCTACATAAATTACATGAGTCTGATCCCTTAGCTTACTATTAATTGTACTGTTTAGCCACCGTGTCAATGTACAAATTACTAATACTCTGAATTTCATTCTAGTCTTAAATGTTTGGATCTTGAATTTTGATTCTGACTCATAAAAAGCCCCTAGGCAAACTTTGGATCTGTTGCAGGTTCAAATGTAGAGCACTTGATGTAGGGTTTAAATTTGGACCCATCTCTATTTATTTGGGCCAAATTCAATTAACAGTAGCACATACTATCTCTTTGAAATGAATAGAAAAAATGCTATAAAACTGTTTAAATCAACCTACCAGTGATTTTGTTAGCTGTGTGTATAGGCTGACTGAGTCTGGGGAATGATTCCAATATAGACAAATTCACATTGCTTCTCCTCCCGTTAATTTGTGAGAAGTTAAGATTTTATTTAGCTTTTCTCTACACATCAGAACTAATTTCTTATTGTGAAGTGGCCCCCTGGATTAATTTCCCCACAAGCATTTTAGTGCTTTTTCCTATGCCAGTCCTTCTGGGAGAAAGTAAAAAAGCTGCTTTTGGTACAAGCCCCTTTTGATTTTGCTTATTAAAATTGGACACTTTTATTTGGAAATAACTGTCCACATGGACACTTGCAGTAAGATGACTAAAGATGTCGATGAAAACTGATTTAGATAGTTCAGTGCAAATTTGTTTATGGACCAGCCTTGAATACGTTGAGACTTGGTTACCTCAGAAGCCACCTCATTCCTTGAGTGAAATCGCTACTATTGTGATGTAAGGATGAAGGTGTGGCTGAAAAGACCAAAGACCATCCTCCATTTTGGAAGGTGGGCTCTAGGCTACAGGGAGGTGTAGGCTGAAGTCAACACCAGGCTCTGGTTGCTATTATGTTATATAATATTTAAATAAAAGTAATTTAAGTGCTAAATAAAAGGTTTCCCTGCGTTAATATGAACAGCAACACACTTTGTTTGATATTGAGGAAGCCTGAGATCATCTCCAGTGCTGAGCTAATTGGGATGGGGCTGGAAGCAGGTCATACTCAGTGAGGAGGCCTTTAGTTGTGGAAACTGCATCATTCATCATTTTGTCAAAGCCTATGTTGTCCTTTGGGTCACTGCAAGGCCAATTTGTTCTCCAAAATTTTTCCTGGAAGGAAAAACATACATACATTTTGAATGTGGAGATGTGGTAGATTTGAGAGGGTTCCATTTGTTACTGATTGGATGTAACTATTTATAGTTTATATTTATAGTGAATACACTCAGAGCCCAAACTGGACACACATTTATAAACTAAAATAAATATACTTCTATTATTTCCATAATATAGGAAATCTCTCAGTTTTAGCCCTAAAAACTTCTTCATCAGAAGGTTTGCAATGGTATGCATGCTCCCTCCTTGCCCAAACCTAAGAGCTTGTCTCAACAGCGATTTAGTGTAACAAGCTGGTGTACTACTTGAAACCGGAGTACATCAAAGTGCACTACAGAATTTTTAATGTGCTGTAGCGGTGTCCACATATTGAGTTGGTGTATGGCAAGCTAGTGCACTGTACAGTTAAACTCTGGCTTGTCATGCACTAACAGTAACCTGATGTGTAAACAAGCCCTAAGAAGACTTTTTTCGTGTATCCCATGAGACACCTAAGGAATGAGTGGCAGCTTTGCTTATAGACATGTGTTATTTCACATATACAAATTTCCTCCATTAGCCCTATATGCCTTTTTCTGGCTTCACCATTTCCTCCTTGATATTGAGCTGAAACACATGAAATGTAACTAGATGTGGCATTTTGTTTCTAAATATATATAGCTATATTAGTCACACTATATCTTAAGGTTCCATGTATAAACAGTTTATAAAGGATTTATAAATGGTTAATCAATTGTTACAGATTCCAGTAAGTCAATAGGTTGTTTATAACCACAGTTATAGCAGTGGTTCTCAACCTTTCCAGACTACTGTACCTCTTTCAGGAGGCTGATTTGTCTTGCGTACCCCAAGTTTCACCTCACTTAAAAACGACTTGCTTACAAAATCAGATATAAAAATACAAAAGTGTCACAGCACACTATTACTGAAAAATTGCTTACTTTCTCATTTTTATCATATAATTATAAAATAAATCATGACACACACACACACACACGCACCCCAGATTGAGAAATACTGGTAGAGCAGTATAAACATGTCATTGTCTGTATGAAAGTTTAGTTTGTACTGATTTCACTAGTGCTTTTCATGTAGCCTGTTGTAAAACCAGGTAAATATCTAGATGAGTTGACATACCCCAGGGAAGACCTCTGTGTACCCCCAGCTGTACGCATACCCTGGTAGAGAACCACTGATCTACATATAGCACCTTTAACTGATCTACTTCTAACCATCTGTAATACATACTACTTATTTCCATAACATGCTTAAAGCAGCTGTTGATAATTTATTAAACCATTTACACTGCTCTACACCCAAAATGCTTCTGAAATAAATGTAGTCAAACTTTACTAATTCTGGGTCACTGAGAACGAAAATGATGCTTAAAATTGTTGATTGGCTCTAGTTTTCAAGATATGCTATTGGGTCAGTATATACGACCCTTGACTTGGGAATGGCGGAGGATAAGTGAGTTATAAAGGGAAGGGATCTCAATTTAAACCAGAAATGACTCAAATACATCTTTGACTGGATCTATGAATAAATCTATGACTGGGTTCGGACAGTACTTGCTTTTTAGGCAAAACAATGAATGATGCAATCTGAAGCTGTTATTGCATCATACATGATATGAATTGCATCATGTTATTCCTAGAAGTCATGGATGATGCAATCATAACGAAGCTTACATCACTCTGCTGAACAAATTGCCCTATATCAGCTCTAGAAATCATACAGTGTCGTGCTTTCTTATTTATCAGTGTTTGATTTTGCAAAGGGACACATTTCTGTTTAGCCAAAGTGAGCAGAGATGCCTCATACTTGTGTGAACAGTGCAGATAACTTCTGCTATGTTTGTGGTGAAGTGACTTTTGCATCACA
>NC_048302.1:30435263-30548506 GCF_013100865.1 Trachemys scripta elegans | reverse complement strand
GTGGTTATACTGCGCTTTTGTGATGCAAAAGTCACTTCACCACAAACATAGCAGAAGTTATCTGCACTGTTCACACCAGTACAAGGCATCTCTGCTCACTTTGGCTAAACAGAAATGTGTCCCTTTGCAAAATCAAACACTGACAAATAAGAAAGCACGACACTGTATGATTTCTAGAGCTGATATAGGGCAATTTGTTCAGCAGAGTGATGTAAGCTTCATTATGATTGCATCATCCATAACTTCTAGGAATAACCTGATGCAATTCATATCATGTATGATGCAATACCAGCTTCGGATTGCATCATTCATTGTTTTGCCTAAAAAGCAAGTACTGTCCGAACCCAGTCATAGATTTATTCATAGATCCAGTCAAAGATGTATTTGAGTCATTTCTGGTTTAAATTGAGATCCCTTCCCTTGATAACTCACTTATCCTCCGCCATTCCCAAGTCAAAGGTTGTATATACTGACCCAATAGCATATCTTGAAAACTAGAGCCAATCAACAATTTTAAGCATCATTTTCATTCACAGTGACCCAGTATTAGTAAAGTTTGACTACGTTTATTTCAGAAGCATTTTGGCTGTAGAGCAGTGTCATCAGAGAGCTGGACTAACAATGAGTCCATCACACATGAAAAATCCCTCAAAACAGGTACCTCCTCCTCCATCCTGTTGCGGAGATCACTTAAACAAGCAGCATCACTGCTAGGTCGGTTTTGTTAGGGAGACCCCATACTAAGATAAATGGGGTGGTGGAACAGTGCTGAGCCAAGAAGGCCCTGCCCCTCAGCAGCTGCCAGGCATGCTCTCTATGGAGGGCCTGCTTAAAAGGGAGTCTTGTGGGAGGAACATGGAGGAGGGAGTGGCCGGTTTTATAAAGATGTTCAGCTATAAAATCCCTCTTAGTAGCTGCTTTTGGCTGGAAGGTATGGAAAGGCCAATCAACATTTCAGGAAGGCATTTTGTTTTTTCATATGAGACGGACAGTCCTAAATTAATGTAATAAATGAACTAATTCATTTTTCTCCTTTAAATATAGAGAATTTTCATTTTATGATGAGCCTTCAGCTGGTATGCTGCTCCACCTCCCACTCAAGTGCTTGTGGTGTGGACAGGTGGGGTCTGCATAGGGTTGAACCATGGCGTCATCCCCACACACATCTGGGTGGTGGAAACAGGAAGCAATCTGTGCCAAATATCTTTTCCCCCAGCGGTAAGGGGGAAGCAGTGAGTTAACTACGACTCTGAATTAAAATTTGGCCGCTGCTGTGACCCTTACTCAGGTTGGTTTGTAATGTGCCAATCCAGCCCTTGGGAAATAACTCACCAGAATAAAACTATTACCCTGTGTTTACATTCAGTAGCATAGCTGGCTTATGTGGTTAGAGAACTGTGCCTCAGATCCTTGTAGGTGGAATTCACCATTGTGCAGACAAACTGCACAAGGACCATGGATCACTTAAGTCTGGCTTAAGTGAGGTTATGGGAAGCATATTTTTGAAATTAAAAATTGAGGCATCATTTTAAGGCATTTTTATGGTCATGAAATACACAAACAAATGTCAAAAATGCACTTTTAAAATGTGCGCTTGTGTCACTACTGCCAGCTTGTGACTCAAAGGGGCACATTTCTCTGAGTGGGGATTTTTTTCCAGTAATGTAGTATTTTAAATGAGTTTATCACAAAATACTGAACAAGTGCCATTGATGTTTACTCTGAATAACAGAGTAACTTTCATAGTCCCGGTGTTTCTCTTCACTCCGAACACTGTTCATCACACTGAACACTCATTCCACTGAATGTATGGGCCAGAACATATGATCGTTTAACTTAAACCTGCAAAATAAAGCTTTCTTGGGATTTAAGTGGTGCACAGGACTTGTGCTCAACATGCATGAAAGAAAACCATCTGTCAGAGTAAAGAAAGAAAATGTTACTTTGTAAATATGCACCTCTTCAATTTTTAGAAATGTGTTTAAATTCTTCATATGACAAGTGCAGTTGCTAGTTGGTCACTAGAGGGCGTTTGACTGTCTTGTTGCTAATGCTGGGGAAGGTCCAGCTAAAATGAATGCAGCAGAGAAGGCAGATGTAGCTGCATTGTAATTGAGAAATGTTAGATTTACACAGTTTCTGATCCTAACTCACTCACTTGGCATTCCATACAGTGGAAGGGAGCTTCAGCCCAAACTCATGGATGAGGCAGAGGTATTCTTCGTAATTTGTTCTGAATTCATTTTCTCCAGTTCTTCATTGCACATCAGTCTTAATGTTTCTGAGATCTTTCAAAACAAAACAGATGCCATACTGATCCCCTTCCCTATTAAAGCTGCCAAAACAAGCAGCCCAGATATTATGAAATATCAAGCATTTCTATTTGTAACCACTTAATCTTGTACACATGTTAAAGGAAGTCAGGTTCTTGAACAGTTATTTTAGATTTCAGTTTTCCATAGGCAACAGAGCCTAGAGAACTTGTTTGTTTTTAATATATAAACTATTCCCATTCTTTGGTGCTTTAAAACATACAGGTACGTATGGTTGTCTAATGCTACTGTCTTCACCTGATCAAGGAAAAAGCAAGAACTTCTCTGCATTTAAAGTATTTCCTCTGCTTTCATTGCCAAAAGCTTTTGGGATTAAAAAAATTTCCATCTCAATTTAAATATCAGCATGGATTTCTTTTTCCAATTTTCTGTTGCATTTTCTCATACTGTTACTGACTGCATTGGTCATTTATAAATATTTAACATCATAATATAACCTCCAACAAGAGCACTCAGATACTACTGTGGTTGATACAGTATAAAAAAGAGAATGGAATGGAATCAAATATTACAGATTTCCTTGAATTGAAAGTTCTGGGTCAAATGAAGAGGTGATACTTAATTGTTTGTTTAATCCAAACTTTTATTGATGTTAATAGGATTTACCCAAGCTTTGGTATCAGGGCCAGCTCCAGGGTTTTTGCTGCCCCAAGCAGCAAAAAGGAAAAAAAAAAAGCCGCGATCAACGGCACTTCGTCTCTACCGCCCAGGGCCGGCTCCAGGCACCAGCCTACCAAGCATGTGCTTGGGGCGGCATCTGGAGGGGGCGGTGCTCCAGCTGGCCGGGGAGAGCGGGGCCCTGGCCGGGCTCGCGGCGCTCCCGCCGGTCAGGGAGAGCAGAGCCCATGGCCGGACTCGCCGCCCTCCCCGCGGTGCTCTGGTCAGTCGGGGAGAGTGGGGCCGTGGCCGGGCTCGGTGCCCTCCCCTGCTGCGCTCCCCGCCGGGGGGTGAGGGGGGGAGGTGGGAGGCTTTTTTGCCTGGGGCAGCAAAAGAGCCAGAGCCGGCCCTGCTACCGCCGTCACTTCAGTCTTTGGCAGCAATTTGGCAGCTGGTCCTTTGCTCCAAGAGGGATTGAGGGGACCCGCCAAAGAGCCGGACGTGCCGCCCCTCTCCGTTGGCCGCCCCAAGCAGCTGCTTGCTGTGCTGGTGCCTGGAGCTGGCCCTGTTTGGTATTTTATCATTTTAAATCACCGTCATAATATATGTGGAGGCCTGTCTTAATTATATTCTAGTTCCTCCAGTTTCATCTAAAATACTGTGCTGGAAAACCTTGCAAGCCCACGGCAGCTCCAGCCACAATGGAAATTCTGTGTTGCTAGTGTACTTTTGGACTAGGCCATGCAGAGGGACTTGATGCCTTGCTGCTGGCCACAGATGTCACATCTCTCGTTAGTTTGTAAAGAGGCATGGAGTGAAATGACTGATGTGAAGTTGTACATGATGGGTGAGTGGCCAGTGAATCATGATATTTTTATATTATCCAAGCACCACCAAAAAAATAAATAAAAGTTTGACAAATACCTAAATAAGACATCAGAATTTGAAAAATTTGTGTTATCAAAGAATAATTTTTTATACTGGATAATATCTTAGGCATAGTTTTTTATAAAAGAGCTTATAATGTAAGGGCCTGCTCAACTCATCCATAGTAATTATTAAAGCTTACAAAAGAGTATTGGAAAGGAGATAAAGTCTTATGTTTTAAGGCTTAAGACAAACTCCATTAGGATTTAGGATGAGAGATTCATGGGGACAGAACACCCCACATCTGCCTAAAAAGGGGTTTCTTGCATATTTCTCTGAAGCATCTGGTGCTGGCCACTGTGGGAGACAGGATACTAAACTAGATGGACCTTGGGTCTGATCCAGTCTGGAAATTACTGTGTTCCTATACTGCATTGCTAGATCAGAACTAACTATTAAATTTACAAAGGCAAATGTATAGATTGTAAATCTTTACTACCTACCTACTTTTAGATCACAGTTGCTCATCTTGGAGACACAAAGCCTGATCGTGCTGTCCTTGTGTACTTAAAATGTCCACTAACATCTCAATGAGAGTTTTGAGTACCCAAGGAATAGCTGTTCAAAACTACAACTCCTTTTTTTTATCTGTTTAAAGATTAATATAATAAAGGTTCATAGATTTTTTTTTTTAAGAGTGTTATCATAGTGGACCTTTATGATGATGGCCAAATCCAAGGGTCTCTATTCCATCCTATTACTCCTTGACTTCTCGGTTTCTTCTGATCTCAATCACACACTCCTTAAAATATTATCTTTTCTTGGCTTTTGTGACTCCATCGTCTCCTGTCTCTCTTCCTACTCCTGTGATTGCTACCTCTGCATCTCTATCAATCATTCCTTTTCCTCCTCTCTCCTATTTAGATAATGACTCTCTCATTGAGTCCTTACTTGCCTCCTTCCATTTCTTCCTTTACAACCTCTTTCTGGGTGATCTCATCTAACATTTCTACTCCCGTGACCCACAAATTTACCTGTCCATTCTTGACCTGCATCCATTCTCTCCTCCATCTCAGCTTAACTCTCTGGCATCTCTTCCTGGATGTCTTATTAGAGACTCAAACCTTAGATGCAATGATTGACCACATTATGAAACGCATTGGTGCAGCCAGCAATGGCTTTGGAGAGCTTCAGCATTGACAGTGTTCCAGAAACAGACTGAAAACAAAAATTGGGGGGGAGGGATAGCTCAGTGGTTTGAGCATTGGTCTGCTAAACCCAGGGTTGTGAGGTCAATTCTTGATGGGGCCACTTGGGGATCTGGGGCAAAAATCTGTCTGGGAAGTGGTCCTGCTTTGAGCAGGGGGTTGGACTAGATGACCTCCTGAGGTCCCTTCCAACTCTGATATTCTATTATTTTTACCATGCCATTGTTATAACCACACTCCTCTAAGACAGTGATATGTGGACTACTGATCAATGCTACATAAAATGCTTGGACCAATTCCATCTATGGTGGATAATGGGAATTAAATGGCAAGATTTTGTTCCAAACACAGTGATCCTTGAGTGATGCACCAACACTCTCACTGACACCTTTATAGTGAGAGCGCAGCTGAGATGGTGCAGTCATATGGTCTGTATGTCTGAGAGTAGCATACCAAAGGTGGTTTCTTTTTACGGAGAATTGGAGACTGGAGTTGCTTTAGGGGCAGACCAAGAAAACATTACAAAGACACTCTCAAGGCCTATCACCAGTCTTTCAGTGTTGACCTCAACACCTGGGAGTTCTTAGCCTATGACAAGATCCGATGGCAGCAGCTCTGCCATCTTGAACTGAAAGATTTTGAGAACTTGTAGATTCTTGTAATCAAGAAGATATGTGAGGTGTAAAGTTAAAACCAGTGCACATTCATATACAATTGTCTTTACTCGTGGCACTTGCAGATGGGGCTGCAAGTCCAAAATTTGTCTTTGGTCTCCTGTTCTTTCCTCTAACATGCTTTTTGCTCCCCCAATCTCTGTCACTTATGAAAACACAATCTTCTCTCAGGCATGTTAACTAGGATTCACCTTTGATTCCTTCCTCTCCTTTGTTCCATGCATCCAGGCTGTATCTAAATCTTTCCACTTTTCTTTCTCCGTAACATTTCCATGAGCTATCCTTTTACTTTCTCTATGGGGAGTCAAAATTCTTGTCCAGACACTCATTGTTTCCCATCTTGATTAACATAACCTCTTCCTCTCTGGCATCCTTCACAAGCACATTTCCCCCTCTAATCCAGTTGAAACACAGCTGCTAAGGTCTTCATCCTTGCTTGTCTCTCTGTCATCACTGCCCACACTGAATCTTTCCGCTCCCAAGTTACACCACATAAAGTTCAAACTCCTTTTCTGGACCTACAAGGCCCTTTGCTTTGTTTCTCTCCCCCCCCCCCCCCCCGCCACACACACACACTCTTTCTTTCTGTGTCTCCCACACCCCACCTCCTCTGTTCCATCAATGTGCCAGCCTTATCTATTTGATGGCTTCTCACGCAACCTTCTCTGTGCTTTCTTCTGTGCGGCCTCATATACATGGATTTCCTTCCCTGAACCAATATCTGTAGGTAGGGTAACCAGATGTCCTGATTTTATAGGGACAGTCCCAATTTTTGGGTCTTTTTCTTATATAGGATCCTATTACCTCCCCACCCCTGTCCCGATTTTTCACATTTGCTGTCTGGTCACCCTATTTGTAGGGCCATTACCCTTTTCTCCTTTAATCTCTCCCCAAGACTCACCTCTGCCACAATGCCTATAAAAATCAGATGATTGATGAGGGTGAGCCTTAGAGACAGATGGGGATAGATGATACTTTGTCTATTTATTATCATTTAAACTAAAAATGAATACGAAAACTGATTATATATGATTGTATCCCTCTCCCTCATCTTTCATGTGTCATTTGTCTTTTTAAACTTTGTAAGCTCCTTGGGGATGAGACTGTGTTTCTGTATGTGCCTACCACAAGGGGGTCCCAGTCCTGACTGAGACTTGTGGACACCATGGCAATATTAATATCAAATAATCTGATATAGAAGACAAAGATTTTTGTTATGCCACATCTCAGAAGTGTTTATAAAATTCATTCACTAAGTTTAAACCCTTTGAAAAAATTCCTTTGACAAGCCTTGCTTGTATTAAAAAGGAAAACAGCTGTTTTTAAAGCTGAAACCCTTCAAAACCATATTCTATGGCAAACAGTGTCATTGAGGGACATGACACCAATCTTCTCCCTAAGTCACTTGATAGAGCCAACAAACTGAAATCTGTTCAATCAGGATTAAGCAGACAGACTGCCTTTTACAGAAGAAAATCAAACTTGGGGTATTGAACTAACAAGAATTTTTTAGATTGTTTTCTTTATTTAAAAATACATCTGATATTCAAGTTTGGTGGCTTAAGACCACAATAAAAATCAGGGTGGGCTTCATCAGAAAGTCACATTTCACAGAACATTTGTTATTGATATGTTGGAAAAGTGTCAGACTTGTGAGGGGATGGGAGAGTACTTGCATGATCTAGTAATAAGAAACAGTTTAGTGTACTAGATTACTAAAGCATGGCTAATTTTGAAGCCAAAACCCACACATTCTTAACTTTCTTTCCCAGCTATAGAGCCAGTATCTGCATACACTGTACAGGATTATTCTTTGAAAGCAAACCCAGTGTTTAGCAAATCTGAAATTGAACAAACAGCACAATATATTGTTTTAAGTGGTAATATAGCAGAATCATAGAAGATTAGGGTTGGAAGAGACCTGAGGAGAACATCTAGACCAGGGATCGGCAACCTTTGGCACATGGCCCGTCAGGGAAATCTGCTGGCGGGCCAGGATGGTTTGTTTACCTGCAGCGTCTGCAGGTTCGGCCGATCGCAGCTCCCACTGGCCGCGGTTCGCCGTTCCAGGCCAGTGAGGGCTGCAGGAAGTGGCGGCCAGCACATCCCTTGGCCTATGCCCGCAGCCCCCATTGGCCTGGAATGGCAAACTGCGGCCAGTGGGAGCTGCAATCGGCCGAACCTGTGGATGCTGCAGGTAAACAAACCGTCCTGGCCCGCCAGCGGATTTCCCTGATGGGCCACGTGCCAAAGGTTGCCTGATCTAGTCCAAAACAGGTTACTTGTATTCTTGCTTTAAAAGTTCTGTGTTACTTGGATGTCTAATTTGGCTTGGGAAGTTCAAGGTCTGTCAAACTGACAGGAGTTATATTAAAGATCCTTTGGAGCTCTGACAATGAGGAATGTACTGTGTTTTCTCCCAGTTTACATTCTTCCCAGAGATCTGCTGTTGAGAGTGAAGTTTTGATAATCTCAAGAGCATCCTGAAAGGACGAGTTAATTTCTATGAACTCAGTACAGTTGAACTCAAACTGCTGTACAACATTCCAAGCTATCATTCTTCCCTTCCAGAAACATTCATCTTCTTCCTATATATTAAAAAGAACAGTAGTGCAACACATAAACTTGGGTGGGTAGGAGAGGGTGCTATCCAGAGGTAATTGTAATCTGGGTTGAATAGTTATTCCAGTACAGAATACAGTAATATACTTCTGTTCTGCTCTGTCTAAATGGGCTGCCGCATTCTGTACCAGATGGAGCTTTTGGATGGCTTTCAAATTTAGCTATGAATGGATCAATCTGCAGTAGTTAAGCCTTGAGATGTCAAATATATGGGTTACCATAGTATAGTACTTCATAACTGGGAGGCGTTGGGAGGAATAGTAGTTGCATAACACTACTTTCTGTGACCTCTCTAAAAGGAATGGGAGAAAACACTTTAAGGCAACTCTTTCTAACCCACTGCTGTCAAGTAAGTAACAGATCATGGTCCAGGGCACTGAAGGTTGCAGGTAGATGTAGCAATATCAGCCTAGATGACTGATCTTTATGCATTGTCCTGAGTATGTCAACAACCACCAAGATAATGCATCTTCCATGTCAGAGCCTGATCAAAATCTGAGTGACTGGAACATAAAAATTTGAGGATACCAGGTGTTGTAATTAACTAGCCACCAATTTCTCAGTGATCATCCCCCAAAATGGTAAGGTTAAAAACTGAGTAGCAATGTAATTAAGTTATTAAAGTCAAGCATTTTCTATAGCCTGTTATACAGGAAATCCTAGATGATCACGAGTGTCTCTCTGGTCTTGGAATTTATGAAAAAAGACAGTTATTACTTTTTTTCCCCCTGAGGGTCTTGACTCTTGGCCTTCCCTCAAGGAGAAACTTTTGATTTCCCTTAATAATGAATGCAGACACTAGCCAATGGCTTTAACTACAAGAAGCTGAGCTCTACTTTGATACCTACGTAGAAATCTCCCTGTGCATATAGAATCATTTGGCGACTGTGAAACTAGGCAAAACTTAGCCAAGGAGGAAGGTGCATTTGTTCTTTTCTGTGGTGGTATTGTCTCCATTGCTCCAGTGAGATTTTTTTTTTTCCAAATCTCCCCAATCTCCTTTTTTACACTCAGCTCTGGAATCTTGTGATAGATGGTCCACCACTCACAAGAGTATACTGGTGAGATGCAATAGCAGAAGAAAATAAACCTCTTAGTCTTCACTACAGCCACAAATAGCTTCACAAAAAACTCCATGTTGTGAAGTCAATCAAATCTTCAGCAATCCGCCACCATGAAAATTCTCGTTTCCTTTCCTCTCCACAGTTGATAGTCATCTGTAAACTAGTGGGGATGTTGAGAAGGAAAGGAGTATCTAGGGGAAAGGGCATAGTCAATTTGATGACTAGCTTCTGTAAAAAGAAGACAAATACTGGTAAGCAAATCTTAGAGCAGTAAACATCCTTTTTATTTCCTTTAGGGCCAATGTAGAAAAACTAAGTCTCTTTCAGGTAATGCAATACAGTTAAAATGGAACTATACACATTTGTGATAGTTAAGGATGATACATCTGTATAAGACTCTGACAGGCTGGACTGGGCCCTGAGAGAGCCTAGAAGGGGCTGAGACCATTCAAATCAGGGTACCGTGATAGGCCCTGCTGGACTGATTGAGGAGCGAGCCCAAAGATAGGGCTGTAGATCAAGACACATTATTGCAATAGGTCCAGCTGGACTTGTACCCCAGAAGGGGTTTGCTTTGTTTTTATTTCACATACAGACTGTGTGACTTGGCCGCAGGGCTGAGCCAGCAAAGACCCTCCACAAACTGGTAGAGAGTGTGTGCAGGCACATGCACTCGGCCAGGGGGCGCTTGCAAGGTGTGAGTGCAATCCCATTACAAAGATTTGGTGTAATTTACATGGAATTGCAAAATTACCATCAAACATTTGCCTATGTGACAGGGCAGAGAGGCCCCACACTGGCGCAGCAGGGCTTAAACCTTCCTTCCTGGCAGAGGAAGCCCCACCCCAGAAGCCATACTGTACAGCTGGCAGGGCCAGCTCCAGGGTTTTGGCTACCCCAAGCAGCCAAACAAACAAAAAAGCCGTGATCGCGATCTGCGGCGGCAATTCAGCAGAAGGTCCTTCGCTCAGAGCAGGAGTGAGGGACCGTGCTCCGAATTGCCGCCGAACAGCTGGACGTGCTGCCCCTCTCTGAAGTGGCCGCCTCAAGCATCTGCTTGGTAAGCTGGTGCCTGGAGCTGGCCCTGCCTGCTGGGCATGCTCCAACTGGAGGCTAGATATAAGAGCCTGCAAAGCTGCTCAGTTGGGGCTGACCACCGGAGAAGAAGGACACACACAGCCAGCTCCCGAGGAGAAACAGCCCACGTTCCAGGCTCCAGGAGCCAGCCTACCTGAACCCTGCATCTCAGATGGAGGACCCACCAGAGGGGAATGGACCGGAACCCACGTCTCCGGAGGAGACCGCGACATTGAGGGTAGGAAGTGACCAGGGGAACTTTAGGGACAAACCATGTTAGCGCAACACTGACGTTTGTCGTGCTGCGGCCAGATCCCCGCTGAGCCAACGGCAAGGGGAATCCCGCCATTAGGAGAGCCCTGGGTCAGGACCCGGTGGAGAGGGAGGGCCCGGGCCCCCCTACGTCTCTGGCCGTTGGGCCACACTATCCTGCTACAGAGGGAGAGACGACGGATGGGACACCACCAGGAGGGGGTGCTCTGCTGGACAAAGCTAATTTCCAGAAACAACCAGTAGGAGGCGCCAGGTGGTGAGTCCCAACCCCGTTAGTCTACAATAGAAAACAGATCACACTCAATCTTTTCTTTTTTGCAATAGCTCAGTATCAGTGACCATTTATCCTCAATCTGCAAGAAATTCTTTGAGTTAATGGCAGAAGAAACATTAAAGACCATTCTAATGGTATATCACCAACAATTTATTTACATATAGTTAGGGTTGAAGAAAATATAAAATTCTTACCCATATGGGGGCCCAGATCATATTCTTTCAAAATCCTTAATTTCTTGCTCCTTAGATTTCCTCTCTCTATTCTTGGGACTTTATAATTGTTTAGGTAGGTAACAAAGCTCTAACTCCTTGCTGGTGCCAGATACTTCTGTGCTGATTCAGAATCTACCAGGGTTGAAATGAATTGGGCAATCTGAGTGATCTGAGTGCCTACCCTCTTGGGATACAAGTTAATTTTCTGGACTTTGAACTAAAGTTCCAAAACTTCAGGGAAGCCAAAGAAGATCTAGCAGGAGCTGAAAGAATAAAAAACATGAACTGGAAATAGTCTTAAAAACCCAACAATTTCAATGTTTTCATTAATACATTATGTTTTGCTTTAAAAAAATCAGAAAATCAAAGTCAAAGATCAAAGTCTCCATTGCCATCTAAACAAAAGTTAACATTTCTTCTAGATTAAACATGTAAATATAGTTGCAGTTTCTCCTAGGATTAAAAAGCAAGGGTCAAATGGTGGCAATAAAGGGAAAAACATGTAAATCTGTTTGTTCTGCATTTCTTGGCAGCTGTAATTTTTCAATATTCTGGTACTTGTTATGCAGAAACATGGAGCTGCCCATGGTGGATATTAGTGAAAAAAGCAAGGGACCAAATGTACCCTGTTGTAATTCCACTGATTTCAGTGGAGTTATCCAGGGATGAATTTGGAAGGGCTCTTCCATTGAGTGATGCTAGGAGAGAAGGAAACTGGGCAGGGGATGTGGGAGGGGGTGAAGGAGAGAAGAGACTGGATAAACAAATCAGATGAGATGTAGCAATTGCACCCTCCCCCACCTCTTAGACTAGCCAGGCATTAGCTGATCCAGTTTGAAAGACAAGCTCTTCTCCTTAGTGACCTCCCACCCACAACCACGGGTGAGACAGACAGAAGAAAGTAGCTGTGGGAATGTAGCAGCAATAGCAAATTGTGTTGGTATCCTGTATTTGCACCCTCTGTCTAGAAGATAAAAACAAAAACAAACAATCTAAAGTAAGACCAAAGTCAGAATTTTTGGACTCCTTGTACTTGCTTCATCTGGACACTGCATATAAATCCCTTAAATATATAGTTTGACACTGTCTGGTGCCCTCTTGTAACTGCCCATCTAGCTGACTTTCAAGCAGTTTTAGCAAATGTGGTATAGAGATTAAATATCTGCATGGGATGGATGGATTAAACCTATTTTATCTGTTTAACGTGCTCATGACTGTAGTATCTACTCACCAAGGAATTTTCACTTTGGCACTTTGCTTTTGATTTCATGAAAATATACTTTAGTACATTCTAGATGGTTAAGCTCACTACAATATCAATTTAGTCCTATCCTTAAAGAAAACTAGGAAACAAAATTGAGCATGATCATACAGAAAGACAGGAGAAGTCTGTGGCAAACAAGAGACACTGCTAGATCTCTATACCTGAGATGTTTCCAGATTAAACACACTGTAGATATAATGTACTACATCCAGAAACCACTGTAATATATTTCAAAGCCTTTTCAGAGTTTTGAATGCTGGGCTTTTAACCCAGTATTTTTCATTCATTTTTATATGTCCTAGTTTCAGCTTAGAAAGGATGGGGAAGAGCCAAAATCCTAAGGATGACATTATCTCTCTAACCCCTCCTTCCCCAGAAGTCCCTCGAACTTAAAATAGGACTTAAATGGTGCATAGATAAGCCTTGTGCTGGCTTTCTGCACAGCAGCAAGTTTATCCCTATGCGAATGGCTGTCCTTACAGTATTGTTGGCCTTACGAGTGCAAGAAATAATGGAAACATCATAGGAGAACCTATTCTCATAGCCTTTGTTTTGCAGAACTACGGACAGTTTCTGGTTAGGTGTAATTAAGCATTTACACATTTTTCAGAACCTTTTTGAGATGACAGCACAACTTTTAAGCCAATTATTCTGATGTGCCCTGAGCAGTCCTACTTACCTATTTGCTCTGAAATGTTAATCCTGCCTATACCCCCCCACACACCCTCCGAGTTCTAGCTCCTGGATTTGTTCTTGAAACTGACTTAACATCTTACTGCATTCGGTAGTTCTGTGAAAAATAATGGGACTATTTATTTTCACTGTTAATTTTTTCTATTTTCACATTTTGCATTTAACTCTCAAAATTGCCTTATCTAGTTTTAGGCAGAAAATATAATGACCTTATGAGTTTACTTCATCTAAAAATGATCAGATGTGATTCCACAAATATCAGAAAAAAGTGTGAAAAATAACAGTTTTCTTAGTATGTATTATAGCTAGTTTCCTTCTAACCCATTTTCCACCCCTCATAACTTTCTGAAGCTTTCATCCTTGACATTTGAGTTTTATTTAAGGTTATTTTTCTTGAGGAAGTTTGAGCGACAATGGTTTAGCTGCTTGAGTATGAGGGAAGTTGGGGTATACAGACTTTCCCAACTATAAATAATTATTCAAACTCTGCATCTCTTGCAGCTGGGGATAGACAGTTAATTTTTGGTAAGGAAACTGCCTTTGGTAAGGCTTTGAGTGTTACAGCAAAATTAAGCTTTAGTTTGACTGTGTTACGATCTTTGAAAATTGCATGTGGCACATATACACCATATTTTGCTGCTAAAGTGCTGCTCAGGCATTCTCTGTGCTCAGAAGAGCATGTGTTCAGCCATAGTCCTGCAGAGGGGTATTTGTAAGGTCAGGGAAGGAGCAGAACATGCCACAGAACCACTGCTTCTTCCCTTCTGTTCCTGGTCCTAGTCTGTTGCTTCTTTCTTCTCTCTCCAATAGAGGTAGATGAAAGAATCCACTCTACAGTGATTCCAAGAGGCCAAGGATGAATTTCTTCCTGAAGTCAATGGGAGTTTTGCCACTTACTCTATAGAGCCAGGATTTCATCCCAAGTATTTGGGCTGGATCCCTCAACCTCCTCCAGCTGCCACCAGGTCAGCAATGCCAAGCAGCTGTAAACACAACTGAGCCATGATTTATAGATACATAGAGGGTTTTTTTTTTTTTCAGACCAGAAAGCACTACTGTGATGACTAGCCTGACCTCCGTATGGCTACTTTCCATCACTGGTGCCGTGTAAAGCAAAAAAGCTAGTTTCTTTAATAGTGAGAAATGCACGTTATACATCAAATTCATCCCTGATGTAACTCCATGGACTTCAGCGCTGTTGTACTTATTCAACGTGTAAAAATATTGTCTGATCTTTAAATTGAATTACCATAGCATAGTTTTCTTTGCCACATAGTACAATTCCTTTTAGGGAATAGAAACCTTTTTCTCTGTGACTGGTTATGTCACTAAATAAAAGTGACTAAACCTTCCTATACCCTTTTATCTGCTGCTTTCCGCTCTGGTATCTAATGATTACCGTTGAAGTAAGACAGACCGTTTCAGTTTTGCATCCCCATCAATGGAAAGGAACTAGCTAGTTCTGTACCAAAATCTTTCCTTTGGTTCCTCTTTCTCGCTGATAGGATCTGAGATAAACAGAGTAGTGGAAAGGGTAATAAATACAATTTGGATTCCACTTTTAATTCAATGAATGGGTGAAGGTATATTTAAGAATGTTTCGGGATAATTTTATTTAAATTAATTAGAAACCCAATTTTAATTTCTGAAAGCAATTTGTTGATACGGATCATTTATTTTGTGTGTGGGATGGGGTATAGTTAGAAACATTTCCTTGTGATTAGTCATAGATTCATGGTTAGTGACCACAAATGATAAAACTCCATGACTGGCTTAATTGTCCTGATCTTCCTTTCATGTAAATTGTAAACTTCTACTGACCAAGTTCATCTTTGGCTGATCAAAATGCCAAATCTTAAATAGTTTCCATGTATGAGTAATGCTTGTCCTGGAAAAGATCAATGATAGCCACAGGGTGGACATTAACACACCCTGTTTCTGGCATATTCCTGGCCAACAATTTTTGCCCCAGGGAAATTCTGATTCCCAACCCTGAAAGGTTAACAACTATTAACAAATGAGCTATGTAAATCCTGAATTGTAATTGGCCAAGCCAGTCATGCTACCATGCAGTTAGTTAATACTGCTACACTGTTCTGTACTGTGTTTAATCAAGGAGGTGAACTCATGTAATGAGCAACAAGAATAAAACTCAATACACACCTGTTTGAATAAGTCAACATGGACTTTTAACCCATTTTATAAATTACTGCATCCTTTCCCTCCCTTCCTATGTGGAACAAGGTGCTAGAAATTAGACAAAACTATCAGAACATAACATCTCCTGTTCCCTTTCTGGGAGCTACATTCTGTAGCTAGGGCACATTTGTGGCACGGGGGGAATGGAACTAGGATCTCCCACAACCCATGTGTATGCTCTGATTACAGGGCTAAAAGTTAAAAAGCAGGAGCCGCCACCACCATCTCCTACTCTTATGCCTTTTGAATAGGCTGTGATCTAGTAGGCATACACTAAGCACACCTATTGGATTGGGCCCCAGAGGCAAGATAGGTGTTACCTTCACCTAGTTTGAGGATTCCTCTGACGTAGGGTTGGCAACCCTCCAGGGTTGGTCTGGAGTCTCCAGGAATTAAAGACTAATCTTTAATTAAAGATTGTCATGTGATTAACTCTCCAGGAATATGTCCAACCAAAATTGGCAACCCTACTCTGAAGGGTAGTCCTGTAATAGGTCTCCAGACACCTATTATGTCCAGGCAGAAATTTAGGGTATGTCTACACTACAGGATTAATCCGAATTTATATCATTCGAATTTGGAAACAGATTGTATAAAGTCGAATGTTTGCAGCCACACTAAGCACATTAATTCGGTGGTGTGCATCCATGTACCGGGGCTAGCGTCGATTTCTGGAGCGTTGCACTGTGGGTAGCTATCTCATAGCTATCCCATAGTTCCTGCAGTCTCCCCCGCCCATTGGAATTCTGGGTTGAGATCCCAGTCTCTGATGGGGCAAAAAACATTGTCGCAGGTGGTTCTGGGTACAGCCTCACCCCTCCCTCCATGAAAGCAACGGCAGACAACCATTTAGCACCTTTTTTCCTGGGTGAACACTGAAGACTCCATACCACGGCAAGCATGGAGCCTGCTCTGCTCAGCTCAAGACAGCAGTCATGAACATTGTAAACACCTCGCGCGTTCTTGTGCAGTTTATGCTGAGCCAGGACCAGAAAAACGAGGTGAGGAGGAGGCGGCGACGGCAGCGCAGCAACAAGCGTGATATGGACATGGACACAGAATTCTCTCAAACTGCGGGCCCCAGTGCTTTGGAGATTATACTGTTAATGGGGCAGGTTCTATCCGTGGAACACTGATTCTGGGCCCCTGAAACAAGCACAGACTGGTGGGACCGCATAGTGTTGCAGGTGTGGGACGATTCCCAGTGTCTGCGAAAGTTTCGCATGCGTAAGGGCACTTTCATGGAACTTTGACTTGCTTTCCCCTGCCCTGAAGCGCCAGAATACCAAGATGAGAGCAGCCCTCACAGTTGAGAAGCGAGTGGCAATAGCCCTGTGGAAGCTTGCAATGCCAGACAGCTACCGGTCAGTCGGGAATCAATTTGGAGTGGGCAAATCTACTGTGGGGGCTGCTGTGAGGCAAGTAGCCAAAGCAATCACTGAGCTGCTGCTACGAAAGGTAGTGACTCTGGGAAATGTGCAGGTCATAGTGGATGGCTTTGCTGCAATGGGATTCTCTAACTGTGGTGGGGCGATAGATGGAACCCATATCCCTATCTTGGCACCGGAGCACCAGCGTACTCAGTACATAAACCGCAAGGGGTACTTTTCAATGGTGCTGCAAGCACTTGTGGATCACAAGGGACATTTCACCAACATCAACGTGGGCTGGCCGGGAAGGGTTCATGACGCTCGCGTCTTCGGGAACGCTAATCTGTTTAAACGGCTACAGCAAGGGACTTACTTCCCAGACCAGAAAATAACCGTTGGGGATGTTGAAATGCCAATAGCTATTCTTGGGGACCCAGCCTACCCCTTAATGCCATGGCTCATGAAGCCATACACAGGCAGCCTGGACAGGAGTCAGGAGCTGTTCAACTACAGGCTGAGCAAGTGCAGAAAGGTGGTAAGATGTGAATTTGGCCGTTTAAAAGGTCGCTGGCGATCGTTACTGACTCGCTCAGATCTCAGGCAAACCAATATCCCCATTGTTATTTCTGCTTGCTGTAAGCTCCACAATCTCTGTGAAAGTAAGGGGGAGACCTTTATGGCAGGGTGGGAGGCTGAGGCAAATCGCCTGGCTGCTGATTGTGTGCAGCCAGACACCAGGGCAATTAGAAGAGCACACCAGGAAGCGCTGTGCATCAGAGAAGCTTTGAAAACCAGTTTCATGACTGGCCAGGCTAAAGTGTGAAATTTCTGTTTTTCTCCTTCATGAAAACCCGTCCCCTTTATTGACTCATTCTCTGTAAGGAACCCACCCTCCCCTTTCCCCCAGCTTGCTTTCAAAGGAAATAAAATCACTATTGTTTAAAAATCATTTATTCTTTATTAATTGATTATAAAAAGAGGGAGAGAACCCGGGTGGGGTTGGGAGGAGGATCGACGGGAAGGAAAAGGCCACTAAAAAAAGGCTTAAAAAAAATGATAGCCTTTTGCTTGGGCTGTCCACTGGGGTGGAATGGGAGGGTTTACGGAGCCTCTCTTTCTCTCCTCCCCCCCCCCCGCGTTCTTACACATCTGGGTGAGGAGGCTACGGAACATGGTGAGGGGAGGAGAGGGGTTATACAGGGGCTGTAGCGGCACTCTGTTATCCTGCTGCCGTTCCTGAAGCTCCACCAGACACCGGAGCATGTCTGTTAGCTCACGCAGCAGCCCCAGCGTTGCATCCTGCCTCCTCTGATCTTCCTGCCGCCACCTCTCATCTCGAGCGTCCCTCATGTCCTCACATTGGTCCCTCCTGTCCTCACGTTCACTGGCTTCTTTCCTATGCTTTGAAACAGTGTCCTTCCACTCATTCAGATGAACTCTTTCACTGCGGGTGGATTCCATGATTTCTGCGAACATCTCGTCTTGCATCTTCTTTTTCCGATGCCTTATCTGAGATAGCCTTCGGGACGGAGGAGGGAGGCTTGAAAAATTTGCAGCTGCTGGAGGGAGGGAAAAGAGAGAATTTTTTAAAAAGATACATTTTGCAGAACAATGCTTATACTCTTTCACGGTGACCAACACTATTCACATTACATAGCACATGTGATTTCTGTGCAAGGTCGCATTTTGCCTCTTAATATTGAGTGCCTGTGGCTTTGCTGCTAGAGATCAGACGCAGGTCCGGGCAACAGAATTCGGCTTGCCTGCGGCCATGGTAAGCCATTGTCTTTTGGCTTCTGCGCCCTCCTTTCCCACATACCAAGCAAAGCCCATTGAGTGCTGCAGTTTTCCTGTTAACCTTCAGCAGCAGAAAACAAACTAACCTCCCCCCCTCCATCCCATTCTCTGGATGATCGCTTTATCCCTCCCCCCACCGCATGGCTGGTATCAGGGAAGATCCCTGCTAGCCAAACGCAAAAAGCTCTGGCCAATCCCTCCCCCCACTGCGTGGCTGGTATCAGGGAAGATCCCTGCTAGCCAAACGCGAAAAGCTCTGGCCAATCCCTCCCTCCCTCTCCCCCCCCCTTGGCTAACTGCAGGGAAGGATTTCTTTTCAGCCACAGGCAAACAGCCCAGTAGGAATGGCCACCTCCGTGCCCTTAATTAAATTCCCGTATTTCAATCAGGTTACCATGAGCGATATCACTCTCGTGAGGATTACACAGCGAGATAAAGAACAGATGTTGCTTGAATGCCAGCAAACACTGGGACCATACGCTGCCAGGCTTTGTCATGCAATGATACCAGATTACTTGCTGCAAGCATGGTGTGGTCAAGTGTCCTACCATGGAGGACGGAATAAGGCTGCACTGTCCAGAAACCTTGTAGCAAGACTTTTGGAGTACCTCCAGGAGAGCTTGATAGAGATGTCCCTGGAGGATTTCTGCTCCATCCCCAGACACGTTAACAGACTTTTCCAGTAGCTGTACTGGCCGCGAATGCATCCCAAGTCCTCAGGACAAAGTAATCATTAAAAAACACTTGCTTTTAAAACAAGTTTTATATTCCATGGGGTCATGGTCTTGGATACTGGCTTGGGAGGGTTGGGAGGGTACTTCAGTCAGGCTGAGAAAAAGATCCTGGCTGTTGGGGGGGACAGAGTGCTGGGTGCTCTCCGCAAGCTCGTCCTCTTCCTCCTCTTCCCCGTCCGCAGAATCCTCAGGTGTAGCTGATGAGATTATCCCCGCCTCAGAATCCACGGTCAGAGGTGGGGTAGTAGTGGCGGCCCCCCCCCCCAGAACTGCATGCAGCTCGACATAGAAGCGACATGTCCGTGGCTCTGACCTGGAGTGACTGTTTGCCTCCTTTGTTTTTTTGATAGGCTTGTCTGAGCTCCTTGACTTTCACGCGGCACTGATCTGAGTCCCTATTGTGGCCTCTCTCCATCATGCCCTTGGAGATTTTTTCAAAAGTTTTTTGACATTTCATCTTTTCGAACGAAGTTCTGCTAGCACTGAATCCTCTCCCCATATAGCAATCAGATCCAGTACCTCCCATACAGTCCATGCTGGTGCTCTTTTTCAATTATCGGCCTGCATGGTTACCTATGCTGATGAGCTCTCTGTGGTCACCTGTGCTCTCTACACTGGGCAAACAGGAAATAAAATTCAAATGTTCGCGGGGCTTTTCCTGTCTACCTGGCCAGTGCATCCAAGTTCAGATTGCTGTCCAGAGCGGTCACAATGGTGCACTGTGGGATAGCTCCCGGAGGCCAATACCATCAAATTGCGGCCACACTAATCCTAATTCGAAATGACAATATCGATTTTGGTGCTACTCCACTCGTTGGGGTGGAGTACAGAAATCGATTTTAAAAGCCCTTTATTTCGAAATAAATGGCTTCATTGTGTGGACGGGTGCAGGTTTAATTCAATTTAACACTGCTAAATCCGAACTAAAGTCATAGTGTAGACCAGGCCTTAGACTCATAAGGGACTTTTACAGCAACACTTTAGCTGCAGAGTAACGCTAGGTGCCTACAGGATTAGGTAACAGCCAAACAGGGGTTTTGTGAATTGTAGTGGTGCCTAAATCTGGGATTTAGGTGCCTGTGTCCCTTCTGTGGATCTGAGCCCCAGTTCTGTAAGCACTGAGGGCCCAATTCAAAGCCCACTGAAGATGATAGGAATCTTTCCATTGACTTCAGTGGTCTTTGGATCAGACCGTTCATGCTAGTCTGTCATGAGAATTTTCATTGGCGTTAATATAGAAAGTGAAAGTGCACAGCGATGTTCAAATATGAAATGCTCCTAGGCAGCAAAGGTACTATGCAGCAGGGGCATTTGGAAGTCAGTTTATTTTCCTTCCTTTTAGGTATCAAGTGTTACCTCTCCCTTAACACTCTTCAGTGAGCCCAGACAAAACTGGGAACTGCTTTATGACCATGACTGTGTTTTTCAATAAGAAATTAAACTGCTGAGTTGGCCCGAGTGGGAGTGCTAAGGGAGGCACTGGCTATATCTGGACTCTGAGAGCTGTTGCAGGGAGTGGCGGAAATTCAATGCAGCTGGAGAACCTAAAAAATAAAATAAAAAAAAGCACAAACAATACACCTTTATTTTATATAATGTCTTTCATATAATCTGTATCCCACAATGCTTTACACAGAATTAAAAGCAGATAGAATAGGTAATTTTGTTTGTTTAAGGGGAATAAAAACATAGGACCGGAAACTGAACTCAAGCTGGTATAAATCAGGAATAACTTAACTGAAGTCAATTGAGTTATGGTGTAACTAGTGTAAAAGGTGTGAGATTAGAATCTGGCCTGTAATATTTTTCACATATAGGTTGTCACCTTAGCCAGTTAAAGGTTCTTTGAGATCCCTTCACTCAGTTTGCAGCTCCCTTGAAAAAGGGCTATTTCCCACTTTTGAACTAATATATATCAGAAATGACTACATCAGCTGTCAAAATACAGACCAAATTTTAATACCCGTAACTAAGCAAAAAGTGTGTTTAAAAACTTCTTTTCCTTTTTGTCATTGAGTAAAATGATTTCCAGGATTTTTTTTTTAATTTTCTTCTTTTTTTCCAATTTTTCTTCTGCCAGTCTGTAACTGTTTCAGAACATCCTCATCTCTTAAAAAGTTTCAGAGTGACAAAAGGAAAAATGAAGAGGAAAGACATGAAAAAGTGGACAAACAAACAAATTGGCCATAATGAATGCATTCTGTGGCACACAGAGGAAGAAGGAGGGGAAAAGTCAAAATTATGAAAAACTAACATTTTAAAATACATAATGCTAAAATTCATTTCTTTGAAGTTTTGGGGTGGGGAGGGAAATAGGGGGAAAAAAATCATAAAACTGGAACATTTTTTTCCAAAAGTTTCTAGTTTTTAAAAAAAGTCCATTTGATGGTTGGATGAAAAATACATGACCAGCTGTAATTAAAGCAAACACCCTAATATATTTCTAGAACAAGTCTAAAAAAGTATTTTTTATGTGCAACAGTATGGTTAAAAGCATTCACACAACAACTAAAATGGTTTCCTAGTACCCAGAGAACAAGAGAGGCTCAGTTAAAGTTGCAAACATTAATGTCCAGAGACAAACTTGAGGGATAAATCCATCAAGGAGATATCTGCATACATTTTTAGAAATAAGAGAGCTTTAGTTAATCACATTTCAACTTCTGAAGCTGTCCTCTTCCTGAAGGGGAAAATGGAAGCTTACTTTTCCCTCACTAATCGTGTGTGTGTGTGGGTGGGTTGGTTGGTTTGTTTTTAAGGTTCACTGGCTGAATCGAAAAGCAAAATATGATCTGTTTCAGATCAGCCCAAATCAGTGTTTTTGCTTTCTTGGTGAAACAAGAACATTCACTGGTCAGGAGAGAAAGTGAAAATGACTCCATAGCCTGATCGTTAGGGAACTCCAAATTCTCTGTGGAAAATAGAAACTGAAAAAAATTATTTAATTGACAGTAAATTGGGTTTTCAAAAATAGCTTTGGAAAATTTTTGACCAACCTTATTGTTAGCCCTCAGCCTAGCTTGCATCTTGCTGGGATTCACTACAGTATTTGAGTTTTCAGCTGTTTCTGTGTAGAGAGCAATATTCTTAGTATTATAGGCTGAACTGGTAGTGCCACCTATACTTAATATTCTCCCAACACTTCCCATTATAAAACACTATTTCAATTGCCTATAACTTTACCAGACTTTTCCCATTGGGGCAGAAATTTTCCATGACAGGTGTTTGCTGTACGCTGATTCAGTTTTTTGTGGGAGAGGGGTAGGCGTGTAAGATAAATCAGTTCAACTGTTATTTAAAAAATACATTGTTTCCCCCATGTTTTTAAAACATAAAGTACAACTGTTTCATTGAGAAGCTTTAGCACCTCCATGCTTCGGAGCAGAGACTTGACAGGGGTATGTGGGAAGGGGCATGTCAGAAGTGTTCCTTTTGCTGTCCCTGTGGAAATTTCCTCAAATTTGGCCAAGGTATGAGCTTTTGAAAAATCTGTTTGCACATGCTCAGTAGAGACTATCTTAATCTGGCTTCTAAATTATCTGAAGATTCCATTCACATTGAGCGTGCACCATCCTCTCACAGTTCCTGGTGCTGACTAGACTGTGCATGTGCCATCCCCAGAGAGTGAGTGAGCATGCTCTATCCTTTGCATGTGGCAACACTCTGGAATTGAGCAGGGAGACTGCAGCCTCTCCACTCCACTGCTGCAGCAACTGAATGCAGTGGGGGAAGGAACGAAGTGGGGAGAAGAGGGCAATGCAGGAGCCAGAAGGTGAGGGGGCAGCAATGGTGAGGGGGCAGGAAACTGTATGTGGGATAGATAGAAGCAGAGGAGGCTGGAAATGGTAAATAGGTGCAGATGGTAAGTGAAGCAGGAGCTGGTGGGGTTGAATAGGAGCAGAAGGGAGGGAGAAAGGACCCAGGACAGAGAGGTGGATAGGAGCAAAGAGGGAGACAGGAGCTATGGGAAGGGATGGGGGTGTGGTAGGAGCAAAAGCTGCACCCTGAGCAAGTGGAGAGCCCCTTAGCCCTCCTGCACTTAGAGTGAAACCCAGAACTTGCATCTTCACTCCTCATGGAGAAAACGAACTGTCAAGGAGAGACCATGCAGACCTTTTCTCCAAATCCTGTGAGATGCTGCAAGGCAATCCTCACTCCAAAGAATCTCATGTAAGAAACCTATCATAAAATAGTCCTAGCCTTTTGGACTGCTGGATTCTCAGTTGGTTTTCCCCCATCCTCTGAACAGTGCTTATCCTAGGTCACATTTATTTCTGATTCATCCCTCCACTGAACTTAGCCAAATACATCCTATTTCCATTCTACTATCTATTATACCCCCTTTGCAACCCCACATTTTTCTCTTTTCTTTGAACCTGTACCCAGGGGCGTAGCAGCTAATGGGAATCTTGTCATTTGGTTCATGTTCAGGCTACGTACATGATATATGCATTTTTTTTATTTAAAGACAAATCATGTTTAGAATGCAATCCAGCTAGGTGCTCAGTGCCTCCTCTGAGATATTCAGCACCCTCAACTGCCACTGATTTCAGTGAGAGCTGTGGTTACTTGGAACAGGTAATTAGATTGTAGCTTTTATTTTCATGGACTCTCTCGGTATTTCTTTTTCTCTCTCAGCCACTGTTTTATAATCCCATAAGAGGCAATATTCCAAAAAACTTGCTCATCATTGATTTGTCTATTTCTGTTGATCTTTAATTAAAATAAATAGAAAATGTATTTTTAAAAACATAAATACTAGTGAATGCTAATATGGGGGTTGATCCTGCAACCCTTGCTCAGGCAAAAATCAGGTTGAAGCCAGTGGGAATGTTTCCTAATTGAGGACAACAGATCCACAGTCCCAATAAATTAATTCATTTATGGCCCTATTCTCTTACTTCTGAAGTTAATAGGCAAACTCACATGTACTTCAATGGGAGAAGGTTCGGACTCTTATTGAGTGCTTACAATGTGTTCCTAGTTATACAAAGCATAGAGGAGACACTGTCTGTCCCTCAAGGTGCTTACAAAATAATTAAATTGTCAGTGAAGGATCACATTTTCCATCCCACATGACTGTCTAATATAATTACCCATAGCTTTCTGATCAATAAACCGAAAATCTGGTAGAAGTTATGCCATCAATTTAAGTAAGGGGCGGGGGGAAGGTTTGTTTACTTGAGTAGAGTTCTAACTGATCTTGTATACCATGGGGGGGTGATAACTGAGATGGGAAGCGGAGCCTGCAAAACCTCGCCACTTTATCCTTCTGCTCCTTTGTCACAAGGCAGTGAGCTTTGCAGACTGAGACTAAGGGAAGGCTGTTTTGTGAAATCCACTGTGAAGACTGGAAAGAGGTGTGACTTCCATGGTAGTTGTTCTCTGTAGTATCTCAGCTCCTGGTACATCTGTTTGAGAACTCTTCTGACTGCAGGAAAGAAATGCAGGACGTCTCTCACTGCAGTGATAAATTAGTGAGCTATGTGTCCGTCCATCTCAGTGCGATTTATGTTTGAATGGGGGGGCTAGTATGCCTGTGTGTGTGTCTCCAAGGGTCTCAGAGCTGATCAGGTGTTTCTATCTGACAGCGTTGTAGGGATCTTTCTGTGTGCAGTCTGTTGAGATCTTACTTCACTAGTTTTCTCTGAAATTCAAGTTTCTTTCAAATGCTTTAAAATTTTTATTACAGAGAAGGATCTTTTCAACACAGTAAATTGCCACCCAGTTCCCAATCAGACTGGTGTTTATAAGTGAAAAAGAGGCTCATCCATATGCGAACTGAATGAGTCCCTTCATGAGAAGTAGCCTTTTGCTTTTGCCCTGATAGATGATTGCCCTTGCTTTCTCTCACAGGTTTCCAATGAACCAGATCACATGCGGGAAAGGTGTGTGAACAAAACGGGGGTAGGGAAAAAATTATTTTCTCCTTCCTAAGGAAATTTCAAAGCACTTCCCTCCTTCCCTGCTAGGAACTTTCCTATAGAATTGCCTTCCATGATTATACACAGATGCAAATGCAAAAATCACCCTTCATTTCCTAACCTTATCCATGGCTCCAAAAAGGTGCAAAAGACAAATGCTGTTAGCAAGGAAAACTCTGTCGGATTGTTAATGAAGTTTCATTTCACCTTCATTCCATCCCCACTAGGCTAAGATAGGGAAAATGTGAAACTTATAAACCTTTGTACTGACCATAATAAAGTCCATTTCATCTTTAAAGTACAAAACAAGGACTTATCTGACCCTGGAATCAGACTCTAAACTACTCAACACAATTTATTTTAGGACCCTGTGGATTTAAGATCCAAGCTCTATAGTTGATCTGCTGCTTCTGAGAAATGAAACTAATTTTAAATCCATCTATACTAAAAATGAGTACTGAAGCTGATAACCTCTTTGGATAAGAAAAAAGATTTAAAAAAAATTTCTCCATGTAAAATTGGGTTTAAAAAAATATCAAAGGCTTGAGTTGAAGTTTTTATAGGTTCACTTCCCCATTACCAGGAGCTCCTTCTAGATTACCGCAAAGCCTAAAATTGGGACACGTTGGCAAAAACAGCCCTCTGTGTTCTTTTAAAAGCCTGTACAAGGCTTTGTTTCACATGAGGTCATTGCTGGAGACACAGCTCCTTATCTCCTTCAAAAGGATCTAGCCACAGCTTCACAGCCAGGCAAGAGAGCTCACAGAATTACAAGAATAAAGGATGCTGGTTCGGGGGGCTTTCCTCTCTCTGCCCTCCCTCCTCCTTGCATGCCTTAGTGATTTCCTCTCACACAACTGCTGATTTAACAGGGAGAAGGGAAATGAAATTTCATTTATTCCTCTCCCCTACCCATGTAAAGGGCTATAAGAAGTGGAAATGATTGATTCTCTTTCAGATGAGTAGCCCGGTGGAAGGAAAAGAACACGTGAAAACCCAGTTACTGAACTCCTCACCTCCCAAAATGTTATTGCTTACACTTAAGTGTGTAAATAAGCAACTTACAAGAAAAACTGTTCTCTTCCCTCCTGCCATTCACTATACATACACACACTCACTAAGGAATCAAGGGTTTGTAACTACTCCACAGCAGTACAGATGGTGAGTCTTTTGCAGTGAGTCCCTTTCAGTTAATAGGAAAAAGGTAAAAGCCGGATCTAGACAAATCCTGCCAGATCCTGCTGATTTTTGCACCCAAGTCCCCAGTTCCATTGCCTGTCTCCAGTTGTTTGCAGTGCTGCAATGCAGAGATGTGCCATACTCTCAAATTTTTTAGCACACTGGTAGCAGTTGGATGGGTTCTTAGGTGGTGGGATTTGGGGAACCAGCATGCCCAAATTACCAGAATCCATGTCCCAGATCCAGAAGTTTGTGGCACTGCAGCACTGAGATGTGCTGTGTTCAGGAATTTTTTGGTGCACTGATAGTAGTTGGATGTGTTCTTTATTTGGATAATGGAATTTAGAGGCTTGGGCACAAAAATTGGCAGGATACAGAAGGATTCATATCCTGGATCCATGTTTTTTGTGGAGCTAGTGCCGAGATGTCTCATTGTGGAATTTTTCTGCACACTGCTAATGATTGGACATTTTTTATTTAGACAGTGGAATTTTGTGCGCCTGGGTATAAACATTGGCAAGATCTAGCAGAATGCAGCATTTGCTGGCAGGATCCAACTTTTACTCGCATCCCAGATAATTCAGGCTACAATTTTTTTAGTAAATTTCACAGCACAGATGGGGGGGGGGAGGGGAAGTCACAGCAAGGTCACCCAGTGACCCTCCCAGAGCCCTTGAGGGAGCCTCTCCCACCAGCATGACCCTGCTGGAGCCCTGTCCCATCTTCCCTACAGCTCCTTACCAGCAAGAACAAGACCTCAAGTGACTGGTCCACCCTGTAATCCAGACCTGGCCAGTCCCTGATGCCAAGAGGAGCTACCGCTGCAGTTTCAGCAGCTGGAAGTTGAGTTCTACTGCAGAGTGCAGAGCGGGACCTGGCCAACATGTTACACACAGCATGACTCAGAGCAGAACCTGGGGGCAGGTGGGCTGATTGGGCCACGCTGCAGCATATTTGTTCCTGTCCAGGTTTTTAAAAGTCAGGGGCATGGCCTTTTGCCCCCCTCACCTGTCTCCACTGCCTATGGAGCTGGGCCCAAACCTGCAGGGGAGAGCCACCACCGCAGCACAAACTCATCATGGGCTTTATTGAAATTTCTGATTTATTCTGAACACCATGCCTTAGTGCCAAAAGCTTAGCCTTACAGATAGTCCAGTGAAAAGGGATATGTGTCCTTGAGTGTGCTGACCCCTGAAACACTGTGTATGTACATGTGTTCAGGAGTGTGCTGGTTGCTCAGGGGGACACAGACAGATACAGCCTGCTGTGTTCCTAAAGACGGGATACTTCTCCTGTCTCCCAGCCAAAATGGGAAGAAAGATCTGCTGTTGGGAAGGTGGGTGCAGGGTGCAAGGGGAGGATGAGAAGAGAGTCAGTTTCACTCCTTGTCACTCTGAACTGGGGGCGGAGGAAAGAGAAATCCATTGTGGAAAGCTATAAAAAGTAAAGGGGGCAGTGGGAGACGAGAGCAAAGTGAGAGACTGTCAGAGAACAGTGAGTGTGTGTAGAGATCTGTGCTAAGGACTTTGTCAGTGAGTTTGTCTAGATGTCTGTCTGTTTCTGCCTGTGTGATCCCGACTCCAGGGCTTCAGTCCCCAGGACTCACCCTGTCTGCTTGTCTGCCGGATGCCTGGAGCCCCTCACCCCAGCACCAGCTAGTCTGTAGGAGGAGAACGTGTCCTTTTCACAAACACTCTCTACAGAGGCTGAGGCAAAAGAAAGAAAAAGAAGACGGGAGGGGAATAAAAAGGAGGGAGAGAGAAACAAAACTAATCCCAGCCCTTGACGGTGCTACTTGGATTGGATCTGGTTTGAGTTTTCTCCCTGCTGACTTGTGTAGCAAGAGAGGAGGAGTGGGGGGAAATAAGTAACTGACTCTTCGTCTGAAGTTTGAGCAAACCTGCGGGGAGACTCCACTGGTGGGAAGCTTTCCTGGGTGCAATTGCCTCATAGTTTATTGCTTCCAGTCACTAAAAAATTTTCTGAACTTCTCAAGAATCTGGAGGAAAAAGCCGTCACTTCACTTGATCTGAGTGTTACTCATTTCCTATAGACTGTACTTTTTTTTTTAGGGGATTCTTTTTCCTGTCTCTCCCAGGACAGCGGTTTCCTGAGCGTGTGGCATTGAAATCTATTGAGTTGTTTTGTTAACAAACTTTGGGAGAATTTTTTTTCTTTTATCCCTCTGCTGTTTTTTAAATCCTTTTTTGGTGGGGAGGGGAGATGATGCTGCTGATGTGGAATAAGTGCTCCTGCTGTCTCCTCTTACTAGCCGTGATCCTGATGGTGGAGAGCTCCCAGCTAGACAGCTCCAGCTCCAAGGTGAACTCCATCAAGTCCACCCTGATGGGGGAGGCTCCAACGCAGGCAACCAACAGATCTGCAGGCATCCACCAGGGACTGGCACTTGGGAGCAGTAAGAAGGGCAAAATCCTAGGGCAGATGGGAAAACCTCCAAAGCACCATCATCGGCAAGGAGAGGTAGGACACATCTCTCTCTTTCTCTCACTAATGTGTAAATGATTATTTTTGTGTGATCTCTCTCCCTCTCTACTTCACATAGGTCTAACATTCAACTTTATTATTTTTTAAAAAAAGTCAGATTTGTAGTCCCTCTCTTCTTGATAGAGCTTTCCTTCCAAAATGAAATGAATTCACTTCTCCAAGACTGTCAAAGACAACATTGTTTTTAGAATAGATGTAAGAGGGGGATTTATAAGGTTTTAAACTTTTTTATTTTTCTTAAGTATCAGAAATTGACTCAAGGAGTCAGTAAGCTTAAATGATTGCCTTGAGCATTTCTCTGCTGGAATTGCTCATAAAGACAGCTGGAAATAAAACCATTAATAATAATAATAATTAATAAATAATGAAAAGAGGATGTAGTTGCTTGCTATTTATTTTAGTAAGTCAAGTTTGAACAGATGATGCTTAAAGAGAAAACGATGTTGCTAGTGATAAAATGAAACCCTTCATAAAAATCACAAGTAGGAGATTGAGCAGGAGAAATAATCTTGCATGAAAGTGTACTAATGAGGGTCAGAAGGCTTTTTAATCCAATATTTTAGCAAAATTCTTGTGCATAGTTATGTGCTTAGGGTGAGGTAGGAAAAGATTTGCATATTTCACTCTGGGACACCCCACAACGTTTGCAGATGTTTTCTTTGGTCATGGCCATGCTATGCTGGGGACAGAATGACAGCTCTCAGGATGGGGAGGGCAAAGTTGAGCTGAAATAAAAAGGAGTTACAGTTACAAAAGTAGGATGGGAACCCGATTTGGCTGTGAACAACAACTCCTTCCTCCTCCTGCTTTGGATACACTCAAATCTGACTGAAACATTTCTGCATTTGTGTTTCCTGGATGGCAAATGATAAAGTAGCATTTTAAGTCATCAGCCCTCTATTGTCTTTTAGGTCTCCACTTGAATGGCACATTGTAGTGATTGTAAAAATGGTATAGATAGAGCATGCATTATTTTGCTTTGGAAAATATTGGTTTTCATACGATCAGACACTAGTAGCACCTCCAGATACAGCTGCTTTTCATAAGCAACAGACAGTGTTGCGGCAAGGGAGCTGCCAACATTCAGCACTGGAGAGGAAACATACTGAGTGCCTGAAGGGTCCCTGTCCTGTTCACATCTTTGTTTAAAGCAAGGAAGAAGCTGCAAATTCAAGTGATTCATTGAATTCACTGAATTATTTCACAGCAGCTCCCTAATAATTGGATGTAGCTATTTTGTTATGAGTGCATGCAAAACTAGCAATTTGTGATTAGGGTTTTATTTTAAGCTAATTACATGATTTTTGAATCTCTGTAGTTTCCCTTCTCAGACACCACAATTGTTTTATAATTCACATAGAATTCCTTACCTCTGAGCAAAAGTTTAATAGCAGGTGCTGTAGCAAAGTCTCATATTACTAGGATTATTGCATTCTTGTACTACTTTTACATTTACTAGGAAACAATAGAGTATAACTTATTATAACTCACCGTTGACAAAATAAAGGAGCACTGTACATTTTTATTATTCATTCTCCTTGCTTTCTTCACTGTGTTTAATCACCAAGAGGCAGATTTTGCCACTCATTCTCGCACCCCATAATATCTTGCTCTCTGAGCAGTCCCTTAGTTTCTGTGCTGCTGCTCCCACAGTAATGTACTATACAACAAGAGTATGGAAGACAGGATCTGGCTATTTGGTATTAATATGGCCACCCTTATTCAGGATAAGATGTCTTTAGCGCTAAAGACATGTTGATACTATTCATCTAGTCCCAGTGAAGTCAGTGGAACTGCTCAGAGTAAGATTTGCAGGACTGGGCCCTTATTTGCTAATTTGAACTGTTCGTTCATATATAATGGCTCTCAGTCACTAGCACGAATTAGTGATGCCCTACTGCAAAGCACACTGAGACACCTTTATATAATTATAAATGTCCTTAGTGGGAAAGAAGATGCCACTTAGTTTACATGTCCTGTTTTCATATAATTTGCACTACAAATATATCTCTTCAGCCAAAATCTTGCTCAATTTACTCATGTGACTAGTGTCAATATTTCAATGGATTCCGTGGCTGAGAAAGGCAAACAAGATTTAGCTCCAGGAGCCCCATTCCTGCACTCTTTACTCAGGAAAAACTCCCATTAGAATCAATGGCTGTTTATCCTGAGCAAGGAATACAGGACCGGCTCCTGTTGAGAGGGTAATGTATTCATTATATTTTCTCATTAATGAAGCTTCATCCTCATTTGTGGCTACATCGTTAGGTGTGGGGTTGGATAGCCATGAAAATTGCTGAGATTTACAACCAGTAATTCTTAGACATTATTTCTTTCTCTCGTTCTTGAAGATAATTAACACAACACTTCAGTAAAAAAACAACAACAAATCTTGTGATGATAGTTCATTTTTTTTGTTGACATTTATGGTTTGAGTGGGTAAGCTGCTGAATTTCTAAACAGTGGTATAGTATATCACAAAACAATTAAAACATGACATTTTAATAATTTCTTAAAATAGAGCTTTATTAAATTAGTACTCTTCCTTGATTTGTTTAGACAATTGGACACTGTAGTGGGAACTTGATATGTTTGTTAAAAGAGCAGCGCTTCCTACATTTTTCTCGCTAATGTTTTTTCCATAGCGGGACTGATAGTGTGATAAAAATAGCAGTACCTATTATTTCCTTGGTATTAAAATGTTGAGACTTCTATTTTATGTAGAAATAGAAAATGGCTTTTCTAATAATTAGGGCATAAAGTGCAAAGAAACTAATAAAATTTAGGTTTTGGTATTATGACAGCTATGGAGTATGGGCTCAATTATTTGCTTGTGTAAACTGGCAGAGCTCAACTGAAGTGAAGAGAACACTTCCAGCAAAGAATTTGGTTCACTCTGAACAAGAGAACGATAGCCAACAATTAGTTGTTGGGGTGTGTGTGTGTGTGTTTCTTTTTTTGGTTAGACCAGTATGCCTTTGGAGCATTTCTTACATTTATTTACATCCTATGATGATCTGCGTCATCAAGATTAGGATTGACTCTAATTTAATCAATTTAAAGAAATGAATGTGTTAATAGTCCATGATTTCTCTGGAATATTGATATGTTTCCTCTAGCAATTGACACTTAATAATGCTTTCACTTAGAAGCGCAAGATCATCCCTTTCTTTCTCAGGCAAAGCTCCTATTGAAGCCAATGGGAATATTCGTATGAGTAAGGCAAGCAGAATCTGGTCTGAGATTATATCTACGCAGCAATTAAATACCTGTGGCTGGCCTGGGTCTGCTGACTCGGGCTCATAGGGCTTGGCCTGCGGGGCTGTAAAATTGCGGTGTAGATGTTCAGGCTTGGCTTGGATCTTCAGCTCTGGACCCCATAAGTGAGGAGAATCCCAGAGCCCGGCCTCCGGCCTGAGACCCCACAGCAATTTTTATCCTGCAAGGCGAAGCCCTCAGAGCTGAAGTCAGCTGACCCGGGCCAGCCATGGGTATGCCTCAGGTCTTTTATTCCAGTGTAGGCATACGCATACGGGGCAATCAGGAGGAATATGATTTTTGAATAATTCTTGAACACAATTATGCCTATACAATGAGCATTATTTCTTTAAAAATAGCTATAACATAATTTAGCAGTTTTTAAATTACAGAGAGTGAGAGATCATAGAATTGCTAAATTATTTGGATTTTGGCTGTCCTTTCATTCCTCTTCTCATTTTATGGTTGTTTATCCACTTTCACAAAAGTGCAAAATGTACAAGCAGTCGCACTAGGGAAAATATATAGACATATGGGGCCATATGCACCTCCATTTACTCAGTAAGGGCCTGATTCTGTGTTACTGACTCACATGAGTAATCCCACAAGGAAAGGCAGCAGAATCAGGCCCTAGGTTAGTTGCTGCTCCGTGAGGCTCAGTGAAATCAATGGCTGCTTTTCCTGAATCAAGTGAGCAGGAATAGTGTAAGAATGTGCTATTCTAAGAGGGCCTGGTGACATGTCATCACCTCCACTCACTATTCTTTTTAATTTTGGTTTAGACGTGTGAATTCTAGGAACAGCTACCATTCTGGCTTCTTGAGAGAAAGTTTATGGAGTTATAATCTTTTAAAAAAAATTTAAGGTTAATGAAAAATGCCACATTAGCAGCACTGCGAATTGAATTTTTCTAGCCGCGTATCGTGTATAGTTTACACAATTGCAGGGCAAGCTTTCCCATGCTGTCCCCCACTGTTCTGAAATGATCACTTTTATGGGCAAAATTCTTACTCCTGGTTGAAAGTAATGAAGATTCCCTTGACTTCAGTGAGACTATTTGTATGCTGTCTCCGTACCTCACTTCACTGCAATTTGCATTTACCCCTCTTCCCTAGAGACTCTCCACTCTCTGTGCTTCAGCCTTTCCGAGTTCCACTGTAGGTATAGGTCCCTCCCGTTTTCTGACTCCATCCTCTCTGCTGTGCTCTATCCACCTACTATCTGCAACTACTTTCCTTTACTAGTGCATGGGTCCTAGTACTCCCCACACACACTTTTCCCTAACCCCAGCTACAGGTCCCTTCTCCCACTGCAGCTGGCCAAAAGAGCAGATGCTGAGTAACTGAACTGGATCTCCGCTCCTCAATGGGCCTACCCTTTCGTGGTGGTGGTGGGAGTTGTTGAGGGAGTGAGCAATAGCTTTCAGTTGGGCGAGAGAAAAGAACGAGGGGTTAAGAAGTTAGAGGAAAGAGCAAGTGAGAAATTGAGTGGGTAAAAAAAGGCTAGTTAAGGGAGAAACAGAGTGAGGAAAGTGGAGAACATAAGACGTTGAAACCAGCAAACCTTTGAGTTCAGATGGGGTTTTTTTTGTTTTGGTTTTGGTTTTTGTGTGTGTGTTTTGACTATAAGCTTTATCTGAGCTGAATCCAAAATGGCAGAGCTTTGTACAGCTCTAACATTCACCAGCTCATTTACATAATAGTGTTTCTCAACTGGACATAATTACCAGCATGAACTGTGACATCCTAGAAAATGCTAGGATGAGATTTCTTAGTAGCAGGAAAGTAAAACAGCATGAGATTCAGTAATTGACCACAGTATCCTGAGAACACAGCAATAAAAGGTACCAAAGACACCAAAAATGTAACCACAGTATCTTAAATTGCTAACAACCAAGACAGCACCAATTATTTAACCACAGGATCAAGAATAATTTAACTGCAATACCCAGCACTATATCCAGCCATGATAATTGTATGTAAGTAACCAGAATTGCTAGCATCCATAAAGGCCACCAAAGAAACTATTCTTTGCCCTCATCTTTAGTTGTCTGGAATCTGGACACTTACTGGCTGACTGTTAGCAATCTTGTTAAGTGGCCGAGGAAACTCTTCTTTCTCTATTGGAGAACTGGGCAGGAATTATTTCCTTTCTATGTCTCACTTTGAGCCCCCTTTAATTTTTAGTTAACATCTTAATTTGGAGGAAGAACTCCTGTAAAATAGTATTATATTTATTTATTCTAATTTGACTGTTCATATAACAGTAGCATCTAGAGGCCTTCAGCTGAGATTGGAGTGTCACTGTGCTAGAAGCTGCATAAACACATATCAAAGGACTATTCCTCTTCTGAAGATCTAACAGTCTCAATAGACTACACAGACAAATGGTGAGAAAGAGTTTGATAACATTTTTTTCCCTCTGAAAATATTTTTTTAGCACCTACCCGAGCTCAGTAAGCTGAAGCTTTGTATGTGCAAATGATGTACAGTTTTAATTTTAGATAAAACTGAGCATTTGTATCTGTTGATAGCATGCTACATCTCTATCATATTCTGTTAGTTGATTAAGCATTCTGGGTCTTATTACTGACTGCCTTACAACTACGTATCCCAGGACATATAATACAGTAGGTATTTAATTCTGCCCAATAGGGCCCCTTGAAACCAGTTCCCGAGTTTGTTTTTTCATGTGTCCCTTTACTATTTTTTAAGCTTTGCCACATCAAGAATTAAGGTTTTATTCAAAAGATTTTTATTTTAAAAACAGAGGCCTGGCCTCCTCTGTGTAGACATTAAAGATCTGTGGCCAGATCCCAGGGCACTTTTTATAAGTAAGCTTTGCCCTAGTGACCTTCATCAAACTTTCCTCATCCCCACAGTACGTGTGCCATTTGGTTGATGTTTTCCATGCTTAATAGTGTGCATCATGCCCATGGCAGAAGTGTCAGATGTGTAAAGATTGTAAATTGTCTAAGGATCCTTAAGCATTAAAGGAACTATCAAAGAAAGTAAAGTCCTGTGTACATTTAGGCTGTTAATCTTAGAAGAGCCTCAGGGGGTCCTTTGAAATTTTTTTAAGGGCTAGATTGTGCCTTTGGCACCCTTAGATTGAAACCAGCTTCCCTGAGCTGTGACTCCAATGACATGGAGAGTCCCACACAACTGCCAAAGTCCTTCGAAGGAAAACTTTCATAATTTTGTTCCAGGTGATGTTTTGTCTGCAAAATTCTCCTTTAATTTTTACAGTGAAAACACGAATGTTCGTGTCTTCATTGCAGATCAATCCTTGATCAAAAAGGGGCTTAATTTTCCTCAATGACACCTGCTTTGAATGAAATTTAATTAGGGCTGTCGATTAATCACAGTTTACTTATGGGATTATCTCAAAAAAATTAACTGCAATTAAAAAATTTATCGCAATTAATTGCACTGTTAAACAATTGAATACCAATTGAAATTTATTAAATATTTTTGGATGTTTTTCTAAATTTTCAAATATATTGATTTCTATTACAACACAGAATACAAAGTATACAGTGCTCACTTTATATTTTTATTACAAATATTTGCACTGTAAAAAAGATAAAATGAATAGTATTTTTCAATTCACCTCATACAAGTACTGTAGTGCAATCTCTTTATCGTGAAAGTATAACTTACAAATGTAGATTTTTTTTGTTACCTAACTGCACTAAAAAACAAAATGATCTGAAACTTTAGAGCCCACAAGTCCACTCAGTCCTACTTCTTGTTCAGCCAATTGCTAAAACAAACAAGTTTGTTTACATTTACAGGAGATACTGCTGACTGCTTCTTATTTACAATGTCATCTGAAAGTGAGAACGGGTGTTCACATGGCATTTTTGTAGCTGGCGTTGCAAGGTATTTATGTGCCAGATATGCTAAACATTCATATGTCCCTTCATGCTTCAGCCACTATTCCAGAGGACATGGTTCCATAAATAAATTACATTTGTGACTGAACTCCTTGGGGGAGAATTGTAGTCTCCTGTTCTGTTTTCCCTGCATTCTGCCATATACTCATGTTATAGCAGTCTCGGATAATGACCCAGCACATGTTCATTTTAAGAACACTTTCGCAGCAGATTTGACAAAATGCAAAGAAGGTAGCAATGTGAGATTTCTAAGGATAGATACAGCACTTGACCCAAGGTTTAAGAATTTGAAGTGCCTTCCAAAATCTGAGAGGGACAGAGTGTGGCGAATGCTTTCAGATGTCTTAAAAGAGAAACACTCTGATGTGGAAACTACAGAACCCAAACCACCAAAAAAGAAAATCAACCTTCTGCTGGTGGCATCTGACAAAAATGAACATGCGTCGGTCCACTCTGCTTTGGATCATTATCGAGCAGAACCCGTCATCGGCATGGACACGTCTTCTGGAATGGTGGCTGAAGCATGAAGGGACATATGAATCATTAGTGCATCTAGCAGGTATATATCAGCTACAATGGTGCCATGCGAACACCTATTCTCACTTTCAGGTGACATTGTAAACAAGACATGGGCACCATTATCTCCTGCAAATTGTAACCAAACTTGTTTGTCTGAGCGACTGGCTGAAGTAGGAGTGAGTGGACTTATCAGTTCTAAAGTTTTATATAGTTTTATTTTTGAATGCGATTGTTTTTTGTACATAATTCTACATTTGTAAGTTCAATGTTCATTTGTTTTTTTTACAATGCAAATATTTGTAATAAAAAATATAAAGTGAGCACTATACATTTTGTATTCTGTGTTGTAATTGAAATTACTATATTTGAAAATGTAGAAAACATCCAAAAATATTTAAATAAATGGTATTCTATTATTAACAGAGCAATTAATCACAATTAATTTTTTTTAATTTCTTGACAGCCCTAAATGTTATCTTTGCTGCAAATGAAGAACCATTTTCCCCTTAAATTTCATGAAAACAGGGCAGTTTTCAATTTCAAAATGAAACTTGAAAACAGTGGAATTTCAGTTTTTCAACTTCATAGAGAAAATTTCACACAGCTCTAGAACTAGCTATAAAAATTCATGTTACAAATATATAATGTGTCATTACATTCTGCCTTGGGGAAGGAGACATAAATGGACATTTACAATTATACCAAATGGCCGAAATACAAATCAACAGTGCTTTCTCTTTTTTTCCCATCATAATTATGGTTCTCACAATAATCGTTGTTTTTGTGGCAGGCCCCATACCCATCTATGATTTATTAGTTCCTTTGGGTATATAGACACAGGAGTCATTGATTCTGAAACGATCATAGCTAATGTCATTAATGAAAATAAAAGGCTTCCTCATTTAACTGCTTTGGACTTTCTATGAGTAAAGACTGGAGGAAAGGAAGATAACATTTTTAAGCCCTTTGTCAAAAAATCACTTAACCACTTGCTTCAGTCCCATGGGACTTGCTTACAGTCTTTGATATGATAGTGTTCATATGACAGTTATGAATCTTTGAAAACTGCTCTTTGCACATATGTAGTGCAAATAGTACAACTTTTAATACATTTTAGCAATGACAAAGGTGGACTGTTCTGTAAATGCTCAGGGTATGAGGTGTTGCTCAACTCCACAGGAACTCTGCCTCATTCTCTCCACATAATGTAAGTGTTAACCAGGCTGTGTATGCTTTTAAAAGTAGACCCATTAGTCCAGTGAATGAAAGAATAGGCTTCAGATCTATGCATTTTATAGTTTCCATTGAATGAGCCAGTGGTCTGCAGGACTTGTGACTGCCGAACTGAAATTTTGACTTTTTTTTTAACGTAGGGATATTTTTAAATGAATGATAAAGAATACAAGCAATGGTGTGTGTATATACTCTGCACTGCAGTAGCTAGCTTACATCCCTAAAACCTCATATTCATCCATGATGTTTCCTGTATATCATTAGGACCACAGACCTGGAAGTCACAAACCTTATGGGAAAAGATTCCTTAGATGATGCTCTTTTAGAAGAGGAATTCTGAGCAGGGTAGTCTCCAGACACCCTTCTTTTATTACATCATGTTAGACTTTGAAGGTTCCCCCCATTCTGTTCAGTTTAATGAAATTCCCAAAGAGCCTAAAACTACATGGGTTGTAAAACAATTAATCTTAGGAAGAGAATGAGAAAAATCTGCATAACACAACTAGTCTGAACCCGTATGTCAAAGCTAGATGGGTACAGTTTGGATAGCTGCAATGGAAACATTTTCAAAAGTTCCTAAGTGACTTAGAAGCCAAAGTCCCATTTTCAAATGATTGTCAGTGAGGCTTAAGCTCCTAAATAAGTGCTAAGTCACCTCTGAAAATGAGGCTTAGGCTCCTAAATAATTCAGATGCTTTTGTAGAGCAGCAGGTCTGCTCTGGCTGCTTTCTCTCATAGTTTTCTTATCTCATATGTATTCATGTAGAATATGTTGGGGTTCTTTTATTTGTTCTGTTTTGTTATCTGAGCTCAGTCCAAAAATATTTACAGATTGGTGATTAAAAAACATTGTTTCTTTTACAACAGAGAAGCAAAGATGAGTTTAGGAGATCTTTTCCCTCAATTTCTCCTTCAGAAGAGGCTGCAGGTCAGGCTAAATGAAGCTGTCTTACAAGCCTCTGTTCCAGTAGTGGTAGACGGACTGCACAAATATCATCTGCTACTTGGCTTCTCCTCTTCTGGGTTGAAGATTGGGGAGAACATGCCAGTTTCTATCCAGCTGCTCTTCATTATGGAGCTAGGGAAATGAGACTCTCTCATTTTCTCTTGGCAGAGTGGTGAAAGGCATGTTCTTAGAAAAGCTAGTTTCCCTCCCGCATCTCTTCATGTGGGGGAAAGGCTCCATGGAGTAAATGTTGAGCCAAGATCATCAACTTTCCTCTCTTCTTATTCGGTAGAATCAGGCTTGGTGAATCTGCTGTTCCCTCCTCATCCACCTCCCTACAAACTGCTACTCTTCCTGAGAGAGTAGGATCAGCTGGAGAGAATCGGGTGTCAGTCCTGGCTTCCTCAGGGGGAGTGGCTCTGAGGACAGGACTGAGTTTACTTTCCTACTGGTTCTCCTTCTAGTGGAAGTGTAAATGATCAGATAGAGGATTCTGCCTTCTTTCCAATGGGGCAAAGGGGCTAGATTCTGGAAGGTCATTCACATGTATTTCCTTCACTGGAAGAAATCTGATGAAGAGACGGTGCCCCATCCATCTCTCACAGGGGAGATGATAGCTCATGGGGTTAGGAGAGAGTTGGCTCTTGGATAGGGGGATCTGCAAGGAAGGATACTTGTCTCGTGGATGGAAAGGAGCACACTGAAGTGACTTAGGGAGGGAAGAGTAAATTGTGCATTGCAAAGGAGGTAGCCCACATGGGAGCTGTGTCCTTCACCAGTGGAAGAGGTCTCTGTCTGGGGTCAGAGAATACATTCACCTCAGTTATGTATCTGGGGCATGGTTATAGGGTGACATACATGGGAGGCAGGCCTCTTGCGGGAGAAAGAAGGTGGTATTAGTAGAGAGTTAATATTAAACAAGGTCATTCAGAAATAAACAGACCAACTTCATTGTACTGCTGTACATGAGGTCATATTACATATTTGTGAATATGTGGATGCCACTAAGTAGAGGTAGCAATTATTCTGGAATCCTAGACATTTCCACATTTTAGCACAGACAATCTGAAAAGCCATATTGGAGTGGTATGCAGTGTTGGTGAAGCTGTGTGGGTCCCAGGATATTAGAGAGACATGGTGAGAGCTAATATTTTTTTTTATTGGACCAACTTCTGTTGCTGAGAGAGACAAGCTTTCAAGCTTACACAGAGCTCTTCTTCAGGTCTGTGTAAACTTGAAAGCTTGTCTCTCTCACCAACAGAAGTTGGTCCAATAAAAGATATTACCTCGCCCATCTTGTCTCTCTCGTATTGTTTTGTCATTCTTTCTCTTCAGTTTATCACCCAGTCAGGCGCAGGAACGATACCATGTGCTTTAAGTAACCAGGCACATGGCACAAAGAGTGAAGTAAACCATTTGTGATCAGCTAATGGAGCTGAAATTGTTCATAAAGACTACTGGATGAATACTTACGATTAACAAATGAATTAGTAGCAATCAGGATCAGTTTATGAATGACTCAAAGAATATTATTCACCATAAAATAACTCAGCTAGCTCCTGTCAGGGAGTCAGGACTGGGCAACACATGGGAGTTGTATCTGTATGGAAACAGCAGATCCTGATGTCTCTGGAAGGGGCCAGGAAAAAAGGTGGACTGCTATTCTCTCTCCCAACAAACTCCAGAGCAGAGCCTGATGGTGTACACAACATCATGTGCATCTTGTTAAAGACAATCTGTTCACTGAGGCCAAAGTTCTGTCAAAATTTATGTTTAAAAATCCACTTTTTATATAACGTTTTAGTGGAAGGGTTAAACTGTTTAACTTGGTAAAAATGTATCTGCAATTGTTTAAATTAATACAGTGCTTTCAAAACGCTCTTCAGGAATGCTTGTAAATTTCTGTGCTTGCGTTTTTTTTTTCTCTCCCTATTGCTATCTTCCAGAACCCCCTTCACAAGGAAATGGCTTTTTAACAAGAAGAATCCTCTTGAAATTACATTTCCAAGGGGGTCCTTGCCACAGCAGCTGCAACAAATTGCAACTGAACTTTAGTCTTTTGGTTCTCATTCTTAAAATGATAGGTGACCAAACAAATATTTGTATTATAACTTATTTATTGAGCAATGTTTTGTGCTATGCTGAATTGTCTAACCAGAAAAATCAAGCTTTCTGCACAAAAATAAATATTTCCAAGCCCTTATACCAGTGCTTGAATTGAAGGTGCCTGAGGAAATATTCCTGACACTAATCTTATTTGGTTCTGTTTGATTTAGGTTCTTATATCATGGCCATCAATTACTGTGGTATTTGAGTGCCTTTCCGAGGGCCAGATTCCAATACCCATACTCATGCTGGTGCAGCATCTTATTCCCTGAGTATTTCCATCCATTTCGGAGGGGCGGGGGCTGTCTGAGAGGTAAGATACAACTCCGCATGAGTAAGGGTGGCACAAACATTCCCAGAGTGAGGAAACTAAACAAAAGACTGTCTATTATTCAGCTCCCCACTGCTGAACCATCCCAGCCAGGGATAATTATAAGAGCAAGATGCCTCTGAAAAACAACCCTTTTGTCTTTAGGATACCAAACTGCATTAAATGGGAAGCATTTTCAGAATACTTTTTTCCAGAATCCCCTACAAAAGTTTTATGCTTGTCTTCGTGTTGCTCTGTTATAATACTTACATGGAAATTTTCTTCCTTTTGAGTCTCCCACAACACTTTGCCGACACAAGCTAATTAAGCCTCCCAAATGCCTGTGAGAGGGGTAACTCCCATTATTCCCATTATGCAGATTGGGGAGAGCCTTAATCTTGTTGACCCTCAGTTTCCCCATCTGTACTTAGTTTGTTCCCAGGGATGTTGTGAAAGTAAATTTATGAGGACTAGATACTGGCATTTAGATCCTTCCCTATTCATGGCTGCGTCACATTGCCCCAGAGCAACTCAAGAAAATACTGCAGAGAACCTTGGATTTGTAGAGGCTGATTCCCAGGTGCTCCCAGCCAGTTCTGTCACCTGGTGTGTGGATAGAGCCACGGCAGAGCCTGCTTCTCCTCCCTGCTACCCCCCTCCCAATTTTGAGGCAGTTTACATGTATGAGTCACAAGGCCCTGTGCTTCCCTAAGGCATGTGATTGACTTGGCCCTTGCACGGAGTGCACAAAGGGTTGGGGGAGAAGAGCGCTTGCTAGACCCAGGGACCATAAGAACTGTAAACATTTGAGTTGCTCAAATGCATAAAAGGTGCCACATAGGAGAAAGCATTATTATGGTTTCAGCTGTGGATATGTAAAACTCTCAACTACTGATTTGGTTGCCTAAATCCACCTAAGTGTCTAACAGGCACCCACATTTGAAATTGTTGGTCTAGATAGCATCCTCCACATGTCAGTAGCAAAGCCGGGAATAAACCCTTAAATTGCTGCACAGGTGTTGCAGGTCAGAATTTAATTGGCAGAGGCTGTATATGAAGGAAACCTAAATGTTATATACCTAAACCTGTTTCACACTTTAAAATAAAATATACAATCCTAAATTAAAAGACAACATAATAAATATAGAACAATATAAGGTTTCTTGATCACTGGATTACAATTCAAAAATAGGAGAAACAAACTGGAATGCTGAGGGGCAGACAGTTTTTGGTGGTTAAAGAAGGAATCTGTAAATAAGGCACCTGGGTTCTTTTTCCCACTCAGCTCTGTTTTGCTATGAAACTTTAGTACATCAGGAAATCTTCCTTTGTCTCAGTTTACTCCTCTGTAAGATGGATATAATCACTTTTAACTTTGCAGAGATGTTGTAAGGCTTAATTAATATTTGTAATGTGCTTGTAGAGACTCATGTGAAAGGCAACTTGTAAGTAGAAAATCTTATTTTGAAATTTACATTAATTGCTTTACTGAATACCGCTAAATAGGAATTTGCACACCATAATTCAAAACTAGAGATTCCCATTAACAGTGAGAAACTTTTTATCTGTATCCAAACTTTGCAGCTCAGGCCCATCTCTACTTGCAACATGTTTGCTTTAAAAATAATGCTTTTATGATATTACAGTGAAAAGGACCAGTGCCTTTGTATAAACACTGTTCTCATTAGTTATCAGTGAGGGCTAGATAGGAAAGTCTTTAACAGAGGCAGACATGTGCATTGCAGGTGTGAAGGGAATGCTCAAACTGTTTATGAGCACACAAGTCCTATGAACAAAAAGGGCTGAGAAGGATGTTGTAATTTTAAGGGGAAATATGTTTTAAGGGCCCATTAAAAATAGAGTGAAAAGGGAATAGCAAATGAGCTGCAGATTGTCTGTGTAACAGGGATTGTCATTAAGAAAATCCTTTATTATTCTAAACAGGCATGTACTAGAGAGAGGTCAAAATAGTTTAGATACCATTGGACACTGGGGTATCCACTAAGTCATTCAGGCTGTTGTCTGAACTGAAGCAGTTACTCATAACATTCCCATTGAAATAAACAGGGAGACAGTGTAAGATAATGCTGTCCTAACACTTCTAAAGTGTGTGGGTAGATATAGAAATGGGGGGTGAAACCCTGGCCACATTGAAGTCAATGGGAATTTTGCCATTGACTTCAATGGGGCCAGGATTTCACCCCTGACATTTGGCCTCTTTTAAGGTTTAAGAAGCCCTAATTGCATTACAGGGAGGGGGGAAAACAAGGAGAAGTAGGTGCCCTCTCTTGCATGATAGTTGTAGTTACAAGGCAGAAGCAGGCATAATGCTTCCAGGCATGCTGAGGCTCACCTGTAGAGGCACACTCTCAGCACTTCTTCACATCTGATGCACAGGGGAAGTTGACCATGGACACAATCTCACACTACCCAGATACTCCTTCTGGCTTCCCAGGGCTGGAAACAGTTCTGTGTGTTCCTTTGTGTGGACCATGAGTGAAATTCACCCCGTGTACAGAGCTGACACAAAAACTATGCACTATTCTAATCCTGCTTAAGCTCTTGGTCCCCTCCGCACAGGGGTGAATTTCAGGCAGGGAGAGCAAGTAGCTAAATTGTATCTGCTTCCTGGGTCAGGCAAGGGGGAATTGGAGGGACTCCAAGCAACTTCTTTCTTCCTTAGTTGCCCTGCAGGGAAGTCAGAATTTGGCTCTTTGGGTTATATATATATATATAATTTGGGAGCCACCAGGGCAACATTCAAATGATGCCATGAAAGAGAACTGCTGAATGAGACACCATTCATCTGGCACACTTGCACCTAACAGGCCTCAAAATTAACCCTTAATCTGCTTTCCCTAAAATGATTTAACATTTTCAGTGAAAAATTGGATTCGGATGCAGGGATGTTGTGAGCAGAGCTGCAAGGAGATCCCTTCTGGATCCATCCTATCTAAAACAATTGACACCTAATGAGATCTGCAGAAGCACTGGTACATATACAAGTATCTGAAACATGAGTTTTAATTTTGGCCTTGCTGAAGCATTGGTACCATACTTTTCTTCAGAGAAGTGTCTCCCAATGACCATGGCTATAGCAGTAGCAGCGGTAATGGCTGAGGAAGGGCTCTCTAAATCAGATTTAGTTGAGTCTGTGAGAATGGTATGAACAACAGCGGCTGAGGCCAAATTTCTGGTTTTGATTTCCTCTCTTTCCCTGTGTACTATCTTCAATGCCTTTTCTGGTCACCTTTCAGTATTTGGTATATTGTATGTGTGTGCTTGAGGGTGTGTGTGTGGGGGGTGTTTACAGGGAAAGCATTGAAATGTGGAGTTGTGAGCAAAATAATTAGAATGAAGCCTATTAATTTTAATACCTGTATGGAGTGATGGCACAAGGCCTATTTTGAGAACTTAAGTGGCGTTTTGGGCCTGCAGAAGGCCCATCTACCATCTTTGCACAGGGGTGAATTTTGGTCAAGATGATCCACTGTTTCTAATAAGGTGATCCATTCTCATGGTGGATACTGAAATGCTTAGAATACACGGCAAGAGCAGAAGAGATAAAACATGAATTTGTAGTTGCTCATCAGACTCTCGTTGCATAACACACTTCTGTGCTGTCATGATGACAGTATGTCCTACTACTCTTGATTACTATGTGTCATCATATCGAACATGGGGGACCTAATACCACTTACCTTATTCACACAAGTCTTCCCATTGCCTTCATTGGAGTCTTTGTGTTTGTAAAGTGAAAAAACTCAGCCTTTATTCAGTAAAATATCATACTGCTTTTACTTGATTTCCCTCCAAAAAATAAACATAAAAAGGTGGGAAATTAAGGTAAATTTCTGATACTTGAAGAATTTCGGATACGTTCACCCTGATTACAGTTTACTTTCACAATATGTTTCACCACAAATATTTGGCAGAGCAAAATAACCCAGATATTTCCCTCTTCCTTCCTGTCTGTCTCAAGTGCCCTACATAAGTGTTTTTAAGGTTTACTCTTAATCATAAACCGAAAGGGATCATTAAGTCTGGCAAGAAAGACGACCCTGCAAATGACAGATTATAACCACAGTGAACCCAAACATTTTTATCTCTGGCAAACTGTTTGCCACAACTCTACAAAATACTAATGTGAATGGGACCAGAATGCAAACGCTGAAACTAATAATGAGGGCCCTAATTTAGCAAGAGTAAAGTTAAGCATCTGCCTAACTTTAAGCATGACCATAGTCCCACTTACTTCAGTGGGAATATTCATGTGCTCTGAGTTAGGTATGTGCCCAAGTACTTTCCTCAACTGAAGCCTAGGATGTTGGTATCCTGTTATAAATATTTTGATATCAGGTCCATTTGGGGCCTGCTCTCACTTTCATTGAAATCAGTAACAAACCTCTCATGGACTTCAGTATGGGCTTGTTGTCCAAAGAGGCTGCTTAGCTTCTAAATGAGATTGTTAACTTTTCCAAAGAGAAGATTACTGCAGGGGATGGGGAAAAATGAGTGTGGCTAAAAAAAAAAAAAAAATAGGAGAGAGAGAGAAAGAAACAGAGTAATGGGTTTAGGGCCAAATTTGCAGAAGTGTACACCACACACAGCTGGGACCGGGTCTTTAGAAGAGTTCTGCTCCTGTTTAGGCCGTTAAAGGACATGGTAAGATTTTCAGAAGCACGCAGGTTTTCAAGTCATTAGACAGTGGGAGCTAAAGTCTTTTAAAAATCTCTCCCTGCAATTTCCTATGCTGTTCGCTGGCAGTAGTGATGCTCTTCCTCCCAAAATTTCTGCTTACAGGTGAGGATGAATAAACTTTCACAAAATAAAAAAATCATAAACAGGTCCTGTAACTCATACTGAGCATGCACAGTAAATTATTTGTTGCTCCGAGATGCAGCTATTAAGCCATTTTTGCCCCCAGAAAAGATTTCACATTTTTTTTGTGCGGCTCTTGCAGCCCTTATATGTACATAACTCCTTTGAAGTCATTTAGAGTTCTCCAGGGACAATGGCTGAAAAAAATCAGGCCTTACAGCAGAATAAGCATAGTTTTCTCATAAGTAAATAGTAGAAGTGGTCAGCACTTTCCCCTGTTTTTGATGATCCAACCCGTTATAGCTATAAAACATGAAACATTTTTGAGACAGTGTTCGTAAAATAGTACATATTCACACATTCACTGACTACTATATTAGTGCAAATTATGTTTCTTTACCATTTCTCTTTTGCAATCAGTTTGTTCCCAATATAAAGGTTACACCATTGTTTAAGTCACTGCTTAATTTTACCCAGATACTCCATGGGCGTTGCACCCATTTAAACCAGGGATGAATTTGGTTCATTATCCCCATTTTTCAGAGGGAAGAAAAGAGACACAAAGAACAGAGGCCAGATAGCAATTCAGTATCAGAGTCAGGAATAGAACTCAAGAGGGCTTTCTTCTAGACCCATGTTAAGTTTACTAGATGAGGGACTGAAGGAACCTAATAAAAGTTACTTTGTATTTTAAATGAGGTCTTTGCCCATTTTGATGTTGACTCAGGTAAGTTCCCTTACTTACTATGTGCACGCAAGAGATTGCATGTGATCTGAAAAATATTGCGTTCCCTTCGCTCCCTCCCCCAGCTGCAGTTTCCTGTTACAAGTTATTTAATAAATATTATTAATAATAAAAATATTTCCCCCCTTTGTCCTACCCTTCCAGCTGTAAACTCCCACCTTGTTTGGAGCCATGATGAATGCATATGTTTAAAATATTTAAAACAAAACAAAAAATAATCTTCTCCCCCATCTTCTACCTCCCAGCTGCAGTTTTCCAGCCCCATGGCAGTTTCTCAGCCCTTAGATTGCAAAAATAATTCACTGAGAAATCTAAACTGTAACAGTGCTTCTCCCAAGTCAACAGCCATTGCTTCCTCACACTGTTTCCAAAATAAACCAGTCATGAAAAATGATGAAGACAATGAGTCAAATGGAGCCTGATGAAGCAGTTTAAACTGGGTGCAAGTGTAATGGGAAAACTGATTTGAAAGTAATCCTCTAATGAGCCTGGCTGTATTTTTGTCACAGGCTCTGACAAATATAACAAAATCCATGACTTCTAGATTGTTTGATCAAAATCCATGTTGTCTGTCACCCCCATCTGGCTTGCTTTGAAGACATTAAGCTCTGGGTTCCCCGCCCCCACAACACAGTGAAGAGCATGCCAGCTGGCTTAGCAGACCAACCAGCCGTCACGTCGGGGCTCTGCTCCAGAGCACGTCAAACACTCTGTGACTTGGTGATTTACCTGGTGATTATTAGAAGGTTCTCAGAATAATCCATGATTCTTGATAAAAAGTGACAGAAACATATATACAGTCTTCTCTATGGCATAGATTTAAAGGAGCTTGTCTCCCAGAGCTGGATTGTCTAGTGAATGGCTCTTAGCAGCCCTAATTTTAGAATGTGCTGAAACACTGACAAATGGTGTGTGTGTGTGTGTGTGTGTGTGTGTGTGTGTGTGTGTTTTCTGCTGCTTTTTCATTAAATGTATTGATGACCATAGCTTAACTCCCCCCCTTCCCCTGAGCCTTCCTTTTCACTGGCATGCCATACCGTCTAGACTAAGATTTAACAAAATGAGTGCCTAAATTTAGGTTCCTACATCCATAGTGGGGAAACTAAATAAGTGGCCTGATTTTCAAAATGAGCTCCCTGCAGCTTCCAGTGACTTCAGTGGTTCTTCAAAAAAAACAAAAAAACAAAAAAAAAAACAAAAAAAAAAACGAGGAGTACTTGTGGCACCTTAGAGACTAACAAATTTATTTGAGCATAAGCTTTCATGGGCTAAAATCTAAGGACTTATGAGTCTCAGATCTTGCAGTGCCACAGGTGTAACACTGCAGCTGCGCTGCTGTAAGGTCTCCCATGTAGCTGCTCTATGGCGATGGGAGAGAGCTCTCCCACTGCTGCCATAATTAAACCACCATTCACAACAAGTGGCAGTAGCTATGTTGGCAGGAGAGCATCTTCTACCAACATACCACTGTCCACAGCAGTGTTTTTGTTGGTGAAACTTTTGTCAGTCAGGGGGTGTTTTTTGTCAGCCCCTGTACCAACAACAGTTTTACTGACAAAAGTACTAGTGTAGACAAAGCTTAACTTCCGGCAACTGTGTTCAAAATCTCAGCCATACATCAACACTCACCATGAGCGCCCCAGAAGCAACGTTTACTAAGTTCTTTTCTTGTGATGAGTTATACTAAAGTGAGCTACAGAATGGCTTGGAGGCATGAGAGTTCTAACTGTAAAATACTAAGGACATCACAGTATCTCCACAGTAAGGTGGGACGCTGTTAGCTGCAGAGGCATATCAAAGCTGTATCTTATCTGACTGTGCAGCCCAGCCCAAAACCATCCAGGTGGAACTGAGAGTGAGAGTCAGTAGCAGGCAGTAGCTCAGCCCACAGCTGATTGTTGCTGGCCGACTGCCGGCCAGACTGCCTGGGAGAAAGATCAAGGACTCAGAAGTGGGAGGAAGACAAGAGTCCATCTCAGAGATGTGGGAGTAGCTCAGAAGAGATGTCTGTGTGGGGTGGGAACCAGGATTCAGGCTCCATTTAGGCTTAATTCACTCCAATTAGCTGTGTGGGTCATTTCTCATTTTTGAAGGGATTTCTCGCTTGCTCTCTCAATAGATTTTTTTAAACTATAGATCTATAAATGTACAATGCCAAATAAGAACAGTAGCCTAAATCCATCTCCATGTAACTCTACTGTCTTCAGTGGTGTTACGCTAGGGATGAATGTGGCCCAATATTTTTTTTTTTTAAATCACAATTGCTGCCAAATAAACTACAAAATTAGTCTGCTGGCTATTTTCACTGACCAAGGCCAAGGAATGGCAGTCAGGAGGTAAGGCATTCAAGAAAAATAGCCCCAGTGACAGGCCTGTTTAATCCATTGTCCTACTTCAAACCCTTCTTCCTCTTTGCACTAGTTAGCAAATTAAAATGATGGAGTTGGTTTGAATTTTCAGGATTTTGTGTGGATCAGAGATTGGCTTGAACACCCCAATATGGCAATTTACATGAGTATACATGAAGAAAGTAAACAATTCCAACTGCAGTAAGCAAAGGAAAGAGCCACATTTAAAAAAAAAAAAGTAGTTTCTTTCTAAAAAGGGTCTTATTTAGTTATATCTAATACAGTGAAACTTGCACCAAGGTCCTGTTTTAAGTGATCACTTTAAAAGTAGCAATTTATTTGTCCTTTAACTAAAGGCCACTTGACTAGGCATTTACTGTTTGCTGGTCTCTTAGGTGAGCTGTTAAGATAGATTTTACCATATTAATTCCAGTAATGGGGTATGTTATCCAGACCTGATGTTCTTCAGCAACGCAAACAATTATCACACAGTAAGACTGCATGTACTGTAACACTATACATATTATACTTATATTGCAATATATTTAGTACATGTCATGTGTATTTTATATATATATATAAGCAATCTTCTTGTTCTCACGGTAGTGCCTAGAGGCCTCCACTTAGGTTGGGGCCCTATTGTGCCATGAAGAGTGTACATTCCAAAGCCCATTGAAGAATTTGAGACTCCTTCCATTGATTTCAGTGGGCTCTGGATACCGCCCAAATAAACTAGACAGACAAAGAGTGAGAGGAAGGAAGTATTATCATCATTTTACCCATGGGGAACTGAGGCACAGAAATATGAAGTGACTTACCTGAGGTTACATAGGAAATTAGTAGCAAAGCCAGCAGATAAACCACATTTCTTGAGTGCTAGTCCAGTGTTTTAACCACAAGACCATCTTTCTGCTGGATTCTAGAGATACATAGGGATGCTGCTCTATAATAGTTCTTACATTTCCAGACAGGCAGCGTATTATGGTTGCAAATTTTTTCTGCATGACAATTATGTGATTTTTTTTTTTTTTTTGGAATGCAATAAATATTAGGAGGATGATAAAAGAGAAGATCAAACTGGAGGAGATGGGAAAAGACTGGAGTAGAATCAGAGAGAGTCCAAATGAAAAAATATACAGAAAATGAGCTGTTTAAAAAAAAAAAATCCATAAAAATAATTTTCAAAGTGAGATTTTTCCTAAATGATCAATTTATATTTTGGGATTTTTCTATGGGAAAAACGAAACAAATATTTTCAATTTTTGAACTAATTTTTGTCAAAAAAATCCCCACCCTCATTTTTAATACAAAGTTTTAGTTTTGGAATACCAAAACCCCAGTAGTTTAACCAAAAACCAAACAGAAAAACAAAAGATTGTAATTGAAAAATTTTACTGAACATTTCAGTTTTCAGACCAGAAAAATTCAACCAAAATGAAAATTTTCCACACAAATGTATTGTGATTCAAAGCCATTTTCATCAACAAAATGTTTTGATGAAAAACTTTTGCCCTCCTCTGCTTTCTATAGCCTTGTAAATCAGCCTATAGAATTCTGTAGCAGGAATATCATTCTTCTCTAACTATGTGGTATACGATGGATTAAAAATTTTGTAGAAACAGTATCATTTTGTATTTACTTTCTAATCAATACCCTAGTTCTGCTGTTCATGCACAATTGACATTCTCTGTCTTTTCAATTTGGCTCAACATTTTGGATGAGAATCCAGCGTTTATCTTGAATAATTTTTGAAATATCCATGCAGTAGCTATGATTAACCCAAAGCAGGTGAGCATCAGTTTGAGGAGGATCAGAGCCATAGTTTGAGCCCTATGTGTGCAAAACACATTATAAAATTTTCATATCACATGGTATTTTTAGATAGGGGCTGTATCTCAGAAACCCTGTGCTGAGACCTCAAATTTGGACTCTAATCCTACCCTGGGCCCCAGAAAGTACAGCAATTTTCAAGACAATCTGAATAAGTATGTGGATTTAAACAGTAAGCTAGTCTCAGCCTTTATATTATTGTAGTGCTATGCTATCACACTGTTACAATTTTATTGTATGGAGGGCAGTTCTGTCCCTTATACAATAAGGCAACTGTTGGTGCTGATTTCAATTAACTTATATTTTAGGTATTAGGGGATAGTTTAATTCAATGCTACAGCTATTGTTCCTTTTAAAAAAGGATGAGACATGATTTAATAGGCAAACAAGGAGTTTGTTAATTTTTCCCTTGTCTGCAGAGATGTGCATGTTGTATAACACTTCAAGTCTGAGGATTTTTCCACTTTAACCCCTGTTCCGCACATTAACACTCTCTCCAGTGTGGTTACCACCGCCTCACTAAGCAAGATATTCTTTGCATCCCATTGACAATACAGCACCAGGACAGACTGCTGTTCAGTGACACAAGGCACTTCTTTTCTGCTAGGGCCTGAGTGGATATTTTGACTCCACAGCTTTCAAGCCTCTGTCACCCCAGGACTGGGAATCAAATTCAGGACTTCTCTGTCACAGGATGCATTGGAATGAGCCAGAAAGTTGAAAAATTATGTGGGACTTTGTATTGCTTTCTGAGAAGTAAATCTAGTTACAACCTCTACATAGCCCTTCACTAGAGTACCATGCCTGAGCAAGGAATTCAAGCTAATGTTTTCAAAAACACCCAAGTCCTGTTTTCAAAAGTGAAGTAGGCATGTAGGAGTCTAAATCACGCTGACTTTCAATTAGACTTACGGTATATTCCCAAGTTTCAGAGTAACAGCCGTGTTAGTCTGTATCCGCAAAAAGAAGAACAGGAGTACTTGTGGCATATGCATCCGAAGAAGTGGGCTGTAGTCCACGAAAGCTTATGCTCTAATAAATTTGTTAGTCTCTAAGGTGCCACAAGTACTCCTGTTCTTCTTTTTGCGGTATATTCCCAAGTGCCTAACTGCCTTTTCAGAATGGAAGTTAGGCTCACAAGTCACTTTAGAAAATTTTACCTTCATTCTTGCCTTAACATCCATAAAGACACATATTTGCTGACCAGTTGCTTTTTTGGCGGTATAAGTCACTCAACCTTTAAATCAGAAGCATGTGATCCCCCTCTAGCAGACAAATATTTTCCATCAACTTTTTGAAGAAAATAAAAATCTAAATCAATAACCTCCAAGGTTGAAAAGAGTCTATACACCAAACATTGGTAAAGTCATTCCACAGTAAAATAAATGTTCAGCAAAGGGGTCTTTCATTTGAAAATTGGATCCAGATTTTGCATACTGGGAAGGGTGAGCAACCGTGTCAAACACAGGGGCAGGACTCTGGGTCTGTAAGCAGCATTGCCACAAGGTGATACTTAGTGTTCTGCACATGCAGCAATGCAGTCCTGAAAAAATTAAGCAATTTGTTTGTATATCAGAATTGTGGTAGTATGAACAAAAAAATATAGTGTTTTCCAGCTAGTTCAGAATGATATAATTCAGGACAGATTTATTTGGCAACACATGGTTTTGAAATTGAAGATTTCTTTTCTTTGAAGAAAGATGGAAAAGTCATTATGCACCAAGTGCATAAAATTAATCACGCAATGAGATTTTCATAAAATCAGACATTCTGTTCCCTGTGTATCTTTTATTCTAACATCACTTTTGCTTCACTGAATTCACTATTTTATTTCTTGTAAATTGAATTTTCGTGTTGAAAAGCATTTGCTTCTAAAATTAATCTAAACTCCTTTATACTAATTACTATTCTGGCATAGTATCCACTCTAGAGAAAAGGAAGGAAATGTAGAATGTTCTTTTACAACTGTAAAACCAAATGTAGTGCCTAATAAACAATTAAAAACCAGTGGTAAACCAGGTGCAGGAACAATGTTCAAGCACACATATCTATTTTAAAGCTATGTATCCATATATCTAAATCGCAAAGAAAAAATAAGTTACATTATTGAAAATCCAAGGACCTGATTCCTTCTGATTTATACCAGTTTCACCCCAGTGTGCATCTACTGATTTCAAAAGCATAATTCTCAGCTTATGCCACATAAGTGAAAAATGGTTGAATACGAGCAAACAAATATATATTTGGAATGAGTGAAATTCCTAGGAACTGAACCCAAACCTTGTTGCTTCAGATTGAGGTGAATTACATGTTGAAATAGATTTAGAAAATGTTCATTTAAAATGCAGAATGATAGCTAGAAGAGGAGATAAATAAATTCATGACTAAAATTATTCAATGTTTATGAAGAAGGAGCAAATAACTTAAGAGTAGGTGTGAGGGGAGAATTTTCCCACTACAGTAACTCACTTTTTTAAAATATAAATTCTTTTGTATTAATGATGACACATGCACTGCAATTTCAGCTAAAGAATTTACATTTTATCTGGCTTACACAACTGTAATCATAGCTGTGACAAAGTTCCTCCTCTATCTTGGTGGGTCCTGTGCTTATTGGTGGATTTTCTTGCCTCAGAGATTCACCATGTGGGTTGGGGGAACAGCCCAGAAACCTTCCCCTCTGGAAGAACCCACAGTCCAGGTCAATTGGGAGGTTTGGGGGAAACCCAGGCCCACCCTCTACTCCAGGTTCCAGCCCAGGGCCCTGTGGACTGCAGCTGTCTATAGTGCCTCCTATAACAGCTGCATGACAGCTACAACTCCCTGGGCTACTTCCCCATGGCCTCCTCCAAACACCTTCCTCCTGGTGTCTGATAACACTTGTTCTCCTCAGTCCTCCAGCAGCAGCACTCACTCTCAGCTCCTTGCACCTCTCACTCTCAGCTCCTCACACCACAAACTGAAGTGAGCTCCTTTTAAAACCCAGTTGCCCTGATTAGCCTGCCTTAATTGATTCTAGCAGCTTCTTCTTAATTGGCTCCAGGTGTTCTAATTAGCCTGCCTGCCTTAACTGGTTCTAGCAGGTTCCTGATTACTCTCGTGCAGCCCCTGCTCTGGTCACTCAGGGAACAGAAAACTACTCATCCAGTGACCGGTATATTTGCCCTCTACCAGATTCCTGTACCACTGGTCTGGGTCTGTCACATAGCATTTAAATAGATCTACATTGTTTGTTTTAATTGGCTTACAAGGTGATTAAGAAATTTGTTTGAGCTCCCTCTTCAGACATATTTCACTCACCAATATGTTTCACTTTTAATATTTTATTTCAAAATATCTTTGGAAGGGAATTTAGAACCTTAGCATTAAAATACAACTATATTCTGAATAGGGACTTTGTAAAAATGGCATCATGGGCTTTCATGTTTATTGTCTTTCAGTCACTCCATATAAAATGTGCTCAGTTTACAAATAAAGAGATGCTAAATCTAACTGCTGGAGCTGCACATTCACCCTGGGAGCAGAAAGTCAAGCTGTGTTCATTTTGGCTCACACATCATCACTAGTAATAAAGATTCTACAGTTGGAATTTGGTCAACAATTCTGTTGATGATGCACAAGTCAGAAGAGAATCCAGTTCACTCTATCTGTATCCAGCTGTATTGGCTCTGCATAGCTAACAGGAGTAAAAAGTAGTAAAACATTTATTTTAGTCAGAAAAGTCCAGAATCCATATGACTCCAGACACAGACAGGGAGCAGATCTATTGAGTATGCATCTGACACTTCTATATAATCACTTGTCTCAGTAATCCACAGTTTTAGATAGACAGACTGAAAAGTACTGAAGTCTGAGTAGCAGAAAACAGTTGCTCCTTACATTGAAAATTTTTTAGCAATTACTTTTTCAACTCATTAGGCAATAGTTTTTCCTTTAAATTGAAAACTCCTGTTCTTATCATCCCCCTTTCAAACCCAAGAGTGAAGTAAAACACCTCCCTTTAGGAAATATTTGCTGGCTCTTCCATTTGATTTGTGCTGAACTGTTTGTACAAAATGGAGTTTCTGCTGAGCCCCAGTAGCATCTTCAAGGCTGTGAGGCATCCCGGGATTTTCTTTGACAGCAGCAATAGGGTTTCATATAAAGTGCCACTTATACCAGTACCTTCAGGGGTCTGAGGTGCTGCTGCCACTTAGTCTCCTTTGAAGAACAACGGAAGCAGGAAAAGAAGATCCTGGGGCAATGCTGAGATAGAATATGCCTGTGATGGTACCTGTAGCTCAGCAGGCTATCTACTTCAGAGGAGCAAGACTAGCACATACAAGACAGAAATAACTACCAAGGCACAGAGAGGGTCTGATTCAAAGCCTATGGAAGTCAGTGGGAGTCTTTCCATTGACTTCAGTGCACTTTGCATTAGGCTCCAAAAGAGAAATAATAATTAATAATAATATAATAAATAGAGCTTTGCACTTCCATAACTATAAACAATACCACTTAACTCTTAGGGCAAGCTGGTGTAATTTGGCATAGTTCTATTGAAGTCAGTGGCACTTTGCCAATTTCCACCAGCGGCGTATCTGGCCCTAAATATATAACTTTAACTTCCCTTCTTGCTCCCCAGCATAAATTAAAAAATGAACTACTCTGTCACAACCCCAGCCCATCTAAGCTGTTTTAAATTTAAAAACTCAATAAAATATCCCTTATCCTAGAGCAACATAGACCCTCAGATAGTACAGAGTTTAGGCTGTACAATGGAAAGACACCCACTGACTTAATGGGCTTTGAATCAGACCCTCTCCGTATAAGGCTGTACAAATAGATAAATAGACACATAATTGTAATCAATGGTATCCACCAAGCTTCAGTGACTAGTTTAATAAAATTGGAGGTGGAGGTCTGTTGAAATTTGCCTTAAGTATATTCTCCCAAAAACAAACTTTGGAGCCAATTTTTAAAATCAGGATATAATGGATGTGCCTATAAAGACACGTGTACATCTCAGCCTAACCTGTTACTAAATTTGTGAGTGCAAATGCCCCGTGTTTGAAAAGGTGGTCTTCAATTACAATACCTCTTCCCTATCATCTTCCTATTCAGTAAGACAAGGATACCAACAGTCTAAGTTACAGAAAAGTGTCTAGGCCTACACTTGTCTTTTTTTTTCTTCTTGGTCATTCATTGTATGTTGTCGTAACCAAATGACCAAATCTATGCAGAATATCACATGCATTTTTAAAAAATAATTCAATTAGATAGTCAGCCGTACAGCATCTTTTGTGACATTAGAATAATTTGATAAACAACTGTGGGGAAATATTCTTCCAGGGGAAATCGAAGACCCTATTTTCCAGTAGTGTGAATGCTACTATATTTGGAGAGTAAAACAGTATAGATTATAGTGCATATGGTAGAGATCTGAAGAAAAAAATGGCTAATTTCTTCTGTGGAAATGGAGCACAGCTTGAGTTATTGTGGGACGCAGAAGGAAATCATGACCTTTTACAGGGACACTTTAAAATCCCTACACCATTTGCTAGTTTTCTCCTGTCGCACCTACTTAAATTTTCAAAAAGGCTTTTTAATGTATTGAGTGTGCTCTGGATCATACTTTTTTTTGAGCACTTGTGACAGCTTTCAGAGATTGCTGGTGGCTCCCAGCAGATTGTAATTCTAGAAACAGGAGCCTGATGCTAAGCATCTCCACCTGTTCTCCATTATTTTTCTTCAGAAGAAAACAATGCTTGGATAATATTACAAACTAATGGAACCCATTTTCACTAAATAGGTACATTTGGTCATATGTGATTTGGTGGACCATAAAAGAAAAAATATATATATAATAAGCTGTTTTCAAAAGAGAGAAGCAAATAAAATGAAAAGGTTCCTAACTAAACATGTTAGATCAGGGGTGGGCAAACTATGGCCCAGGGGCCGCATCCGGCCCTCCAGATGTTTTAATCTGGCCCTCAAGTCCCTGCTGGAGAGCAGGGTCTGGGGCTTGCCCCACTCCGCGCAGCTCCCAGAAGCAGTGGCATGTTCCCCTCTCCCCAGCTCCTATATGTAGGGGCAGCCAGGGCACTCCACACGCTCCCCCCCGCCCCAAGCGGGAACCGCGGCCAATGGGAGCTGCAGGGGCAGGATTTGCGGCCACACCTCCGCGTAGGAGCCAGAGGGGGGACATGCTGCTGCTTCTGGGAGCCACTTGAGGTAAGCGCCGCCCGGACCCTGCACCCCTGACCCCCTCCTGCATCCCAACCCCCTTCCCCAGCCATGATCCCCCTCCCACCCGCCGAACCCCTCCATCCCAGTCTGGAACAACCTCCTGCACCCCCAACCCCTCCTCCCCATCCCCACCCCAGAGGCCGCACCCCCAGCCGGAGCCCCCCCTCCTCTTCCCCCCCCCCCACTCCAACCCCCTGCCTCAGCCCAGAGCCCCCTCCCGCACCCTGAACGCCTCATTTCTGGCCCCAGCCAGAGCCCGCACCCCCAGCCAGAGCTCTCACCCCCTCCCGCACCCCAACCTCCAATTTTGTGAGCATTCGTGGCCCGCCATACAATTTCCATACCCAGATGTGGCACTTGGGCCAAAAAGTTTGCCCACCCCATGTTAGATTAAACCAGGTCTTATGTGTAGTGTATACAGATGTGCAGTACATTCAGATCCCCTGCTGGAATAACTGAATTTTCAGTCTGGTGCATTGACATATCCTAGAAAGACCTTGGTTGGACCGAGTTCATCTCTATGTAAATCCACTGCAATCAATGTACTTCTATATCAGAAATGGATGTGACCTCTTCAGGCACTTAATGGAAAATACGAAATACATGTTTGTACAATGCAGAACAATGCAGCCCTCTTCTATCCTGGGGCTCTTAGGCTAAAAGAGAAATACTAATAAGAGAAATACTGATAGAATCATAATACTACACCTCTACCCTGATATAACGCTGTCCTCAGGACCCAAAAAATCTTACCGCGTTATAAGTGAAACCGCGTTATATTGAACTTGCTTTGATCCACCGGAGTGCGCAGTCCTGCCCCCCTGGAGCACTGCTTTACCGCGTTATATCCAAATTCATGTTTTATCGGGTCACCTTATATCGGGGTAGAGGTGTAGTTAGAAACAAATCTACCCTTATGATATATGTATTGTTCTTTAGGATTATTTGTTATTTATAATATGCCAGTACAGCGTAGCATGTTTATATGAAACTTTAGTATAAAACAATGATAAGTAACAAGGTGGAAGGAATTTTTAATATCATGGTAAGAGTCTGTATTGTTTTCAGTGTCCCCCCACATACATACACAATCTGTAGGAGATCAGTTTTCAGATATGGGCACAAAGCGCATGCCCAGAAAAATAAATCACCATGTTACTCTGTGACATTTTGAGGTTCACGCAGGCTAGTAAGGGGTTTGGTCAACATGTGCCTTGCAACGTTGGGTGTCTGGTGACTATGAAGCTTTGCCTCATCCTAGCTTTGCCCAACTTGGATAGTCCTTGCAGGCTGACCTTAGTATCCTTCCAGTCCCTATCATTGGACCCTCCCAGAAAAAGTATTAGGTTCACTGCCTATGTAGAAATAGTATAACATTGTAACATGTTAGCTTACTAGAAGCACACACTTTACTGAACTTATCCAGCACTGATAATTTATCATGAAAGAAAAATAAGTTTATTAACAAAAGAGTGCGGATTAGGTGATACCAAGTAAAAGAAATAAAGGTAGCAATGGTTACAAGCAAATAAAAAGTGAAAACATGCATCTAAAGGTCTAGAACTTGATCTATCAAGATGCAGTCTTTGTTCCAGATGGTTTTTCTCTCACCAACAGTCTTCTTTCCAGCTTTTTACTGTCCAGCTTGGATCACAGGAATCAAATTGCTTGGTTTCTTTGTCTTCTTAAGGTAAAGGATAACTTAGGGGTTCACTTCCCTTATCTTTGCAGTTCAGTGAACCTTTGAATACATTCTTCTGAAGGGTACCTCTAGATAAAGTTCATTAGTTCATGCTCAATAAAGGATCCATGAGGTTTGGAAGATAAGGATCCCTGATGGTTCCTCCTCTGCTGGTAGTTGCTACTATGCAAATTATCTCTTCCTGCTGCAACCTCTGATGGCAAGTAAATAGCCCATTTCATGTTTGCGGTGTCGTCCTCTTTCATTTGTCTGAAGCAAACCTTTTATCAACTCCCCTTGACATGCCCAGTTTAAACACTTTTAGTCACAGGGTTAGTCTACACTAGAAGACTACAGCAGCGCAGCTGCACCACTGTAACGTGTCTGGTGAAGACACTCTAAGTCAATGGACGAGAGCTCTCCCGTCAACGTAGTTACTCCACTTCCGCAAGAGGTGGTGGCTATGTCAGTGGGAAAAGCTCTCCTGCCGACATAGCACTGTCCACATTGGTGCTTAGGTCAGTGTAACTTATGTCATTCAAGGGTGTGGATTGTTCGCATTCCTGAGTGATGTATATTATACCAAAATCAGTGGTAGTGTAGACAAGCCCACAGACTTTAAAACATAATATTAGCAAGTGTCCATAATTTCACATACAGTGTTTTTCACATATTTTACAATGATATTATTGACCAGTGTGGCATAGGTGCCAACTTTCTCCGGCGCCGGTGGGTGCCCGCGCCCCCCTGCCCCTTTCCCCGCCCTGGCCCCGCCCCGACTCCACCCTTTCCCCACCCCTGGCCCCACCCCCATTCCAACCCCACCCCCAAAGTCCTTGCCCTACCTCCACCCCCTCCCTGCCCCTATTTTTTTTCGTGGGTGCTCCAGCCCCGCTCCTATGTGTAGGGGCAGCCAAGGGGCTCTGCTCTTCACGCTGCTCCTGCCCCAAGCGCCGCCCCCGCAACTCCCATTGGCCAGGAACTGCGGCCAATGGGAGTTGCAGGGGCAGTACCTGAGGACGGGGCAGCACGCAGAGCTGCCTGGCCGCATCGCCGCATAGGAGCCGGAGTGAGGACATGGCCACTGCTTCTGGGAGCTGCTTGAGGTAGGCGCCGCCCGGAGCCTGCACCCCTGAGCCTCTCTCCATGCCCCAACCCCTGCCTCAGCCCTGATCCCCCTCCTGCCCTCTGAAACCCTTGGTCCCAGCCCAGAGCACCCTCCTACACCCCAAACTCAGCAGCGGGGCCATGCTGCTGCTTCCAGAAGCAGCATGGAGCAGACCCCAACCCTGCTCCCCGGCTACAGCGCCGGAACAGGGCAAGCCCCAGACCCCACTCCCCAGCAAGAGCTTGAGGGCCAGCTTAAAATGGCTGGTGAGCCATAGTTTGCCTCCCCCTGTCATAGTGCCTAAATATGGATTTGGAGGCTAACCTTAAGCACCCTTTTAAAAAAAATTTGGCCACAAATACCCCACAATAAAAATATTCAGGGGTCAGAAATATAGTTAACGATTCAGTTGATGATGCATGATCTGAAATTCCTCCATCTCACTCTCAATTATGTTTACTCCACTGTACTAAATAGGAGAAAAATCGGAACACTTATTGAAGTCTGAAATTAAGGTAGATCTATGCTGAATATACATGTGGAGCAGATCCAGTGAGTCTGAAAGTGCCGTTTGGAGAGTGACTTTCCTGAATGCAATCACACTTTAAAAACCATTTATAGAGTTATAAATATCAGTTCTTAAATGATTATAAACCCAGTTGAGTTACAGAAGTGACTGCTTTTTTAGCTCTGGAAGGTTTATTTTGGATGGAAGAGATGGGCTTGTTCTGATACTGTCAGATTATGAATGACAGCTCTGTAGCTTCCCCTGCTGTATGCAGTAGGACCCAACCCTTTTGCAAAGATTAGTGGATGTGCTATTTCAGAGAAATTAATAGATAGGAGCAAGTTTTCCTGTACACAGAACTGCTTCTAAAGAGAATGTTTTTTCAATGTTTACCATGAATCATCTACCGTTCTGAAATAACTCCTTAGAACTGAACCATTCCAACTAGTAAATAAGATTACATTTCCTGGCATTCTTATGTTGCAGCATAATCTACACTACAGGCCTTTGCTCATGTGAAAGATCTTTACTGAGGAAATCCATTGAGACTCCCATTGAAGCCAGTGGGATTCTTTACATCAGTTAGAGCAACTTGCATGAGTAAGGGATTGCAAGATCTTGCCTTTAGCCTTTTTATTTTCAAAATTAATTCATATTTTTGTTCTGATTTTGGCTGGGGAAATTCCTTTATTGGCCTCATAGAGTAGGATTAGCCTACGGATGACTCACTGCTCTCTGCAGGAAGGGAGAGGGGGGGCGGGTCTGGAAGGAAGGGCAAAGAAGCCCAGGAGCTCAAAGAGGTGAGATTTCTCCCACCCGGTGCTTAGGAAATAGGTTAAAACTTGGGGAAAGTTTTGTGCTGTGGGGACACGAAATTGTAGAAGACATTGTAAATAAAGCACACTGTGTTGAACCTGCGCGGGAGTGTGTGAGGACTGCTTGCACAGTGAAACACATGGGGAGGGGGAACCCACACTGTGACAGCTGGGAAGCCACAAAATTTCCATTCATTTGTATCAATTTTCTCCAAACAGGACAGATAACAGTGGTGCTGGATATAACATCTAAAATAAACCATTTCCCCAGAGTTTCGGCATTTATCCAGTCATTAAGTAGTGAATAACTTTACTATTATTCATGAAGCACAATAAACAAAACAATGATTTGGAAGACTTATGACCAAAGTTTAAGTCTAATGGATTCTCATTAAAACAATGTTGTTGCTTTTCTTTTGAACCTTTCAAAGGCCTTCCTTGAGTTACATCTGATAAGGGTACTACTGCACATTCCTCAGTAAATCTGTAACATACAGCTGGGGGTGTCTGTCTGTGTGTGTGTGTGTGTGTGTGTGTGTGTAGCATTTGAAATAAATGGATAGGTCCTTAAATATTGTGGTTCAGGCTCATCTCTGTTACAATTTCAAATACACCTCTACCCCGATATAACACGACCTGATATAACACAAATTCGGATATAACGCGGTAAAGCAGCGCTCCGGGGGTGGCGGGACTGCGCACTCCGGCGGATCAAAGCAAATTCGATATAACACAGTTTCACCTATAATGCGGTAAGATTTTTTGGCTCCTGAGGACAGCATTATATCGGGGTAGAGGTGTACTATGATTTAGCCACTGACAGGAGAAAAATGAGAAAACACATGGGGTTTGCGTGTGTACATATAGACAAGATATTACGTGAGAACATGAAAACCAGGAGTGAAATCCTGGCACCACTGACGGCACTGGCAAAACTCCCATTAACTTTCAGTTGAACCAGGATTTCACCATAGGTCTGTATAAATAACAGAAAGACGCACAGAAGTGCATCCGGTCATTTCTGTTTTGTTCCAGACCACCATATCTTCAGTCCCACTATTCTACATAGTAGGTCAGTATTCTTGGTGTGATATAGCGCTGCCATTCATACTGCCAAAGTCAGCACTGCTATATATATCTATGGCTATATCTATATTTAATACTATTTACAGGGTTTCATAACTAGGTCCTAAAAATACAGACAACAGGGGAAATAATATTCAGGTTACTGCTTTTGAGGCCTTTGGTTTTATCTTTTTATTGTCTTTCCTATGCCAGTCTATAATGTCAACTAATGCTTTTAGGTTTTCTGGAGAAACATGAAATTAAGTTATTTCATTTAGGACCAGATTCTGTTACCCTTATTCATACTGTAGTATCCCATGCCGTGAAAAGTCCCACTGATTTCAGTGTGAATTCTCACGGAGTAAAGTATTACTCTACGTATGCCTTTAGAAAATTCAGACCTGACTCTCCACTACTTTGCAACTTGTTAGTCATTTAGGTCTATTCACATGCTACCATCCTGATCTGTTAGTGTTTTGCATCCCGTTTGCACAACCGCAAATGACTACACAAGTTGAAGGGCAGCAGGGAATCAGGTCCTTGCTTTTCTGCTCATACAATGAGTCAACAGTGTGATGCTGTTGCAAAACTAGCAAACATGACTCTGGGATGCATTAACAGGTGTGTTGTGAGCAAGACATGAGAAGTCATTCTCCCGCTCTACTCTGCGCTGGTTATGCCTCAACTGGAGTATTGTGTCCAGGGATGGTCTAGCCAGCATTTGGTCCTGCCTGAGGGCAGGGGACTGGACTCGATGACCTCTCGAGGTCCCTTCCAGTCCTAGAATCTATGAATCAAATTTCATACAGATTAGTATGCAAGATTCATGTATCCATCTGGCAAAATAATTAACATAACATAGAACTGTTAAATTCTATTGGGTCAATTGTCTGTGAACTAAGACAAATAGCTATTTGCAGCTTCTTTTAAAAATCAGTATTTTGCCATCCTCGGGATTTCAGTTTCAATTGATTTAATGTATTGATTTAAAATATCATTGATTTTTTTGTTGTTGTTGCTTTGGCAGTTCAGGCGGGAGTCTGAGTGCCTTTTTTTTTTTTTTTGCTTGGGGCGGCAAAAATGGTAGAGCCAGCCCTGTGGCGCGGCAGGGGGTACGTGCTCAAAAATTTTTTACTGATAGGGGTGCGCGATCAAAAAAGTTTGGAGACCACTGATCTATAGAGTAGGTACAGCATGGTTAGCAGCAGAATTACCTTCCCCACACTGCTCCTTCTCTGACCAAGAAGGAGAACATCTATCAGGCTAGAAGTGGGTCACACTGTGAGTCCATTAAATCTTTAGGCTTGTTTATAAGGGCATACACCTTATTTATAAAACCATCTATTGTTTTAACTCTGCAGCATATGGAACATAAATGCTATGGCCTGAAGCCTCGAATCTCCAATCAGGAAAATCTTCTGGTTGTCAATGGGAATTTTGCTTGTGTCAGAACAGAGAGGCCCATGTAGGGGATATTTTCTCTGCATTTTTCAGGTGGGGATTTCTGACCAAATTTTCCAAGGTTTTTAGGCCACTAAACATGCAGGTAGTTGCTTAGTGGAATTTTCAAAAATGCCCAAGAAAGTTTGGCACCTAACTTCCATTGATTTCATTGACACTCCCATATGGTGGGGTGGGGGGAGGGAGAGAAAGTCATGACCAGAGGACCTCCTCCACACACAGGTTTGGCGGTATGATGTTAGGACTGTGTTGCTATATATGGTAGTTTAGACTTGTAGGAGCACACACTGTACCCGTTGTGTGACATTTACTATGCTAGATTCACACAAAGGTTTTACTGTATCCATTTTGTAATACTCCATTTGTTTGAGTGCAAATTATCCTGTGGTTTTTGTATTCACCTGGGCTATTTGATGGGTACATATAAGAAAGAGAACTGGTTGAGATAGAGAAATATCATTCTCATAGATGAGGAAAGACATCTATCATTGCTTCACTGCTCCTCACTGACGGGGTAATGTCAGTTCAGTCCCCATCTGTCCTCTTTCTTTGCCTCCTTACAATGTAATTATGGGGAAAAAGTCTATCTCTCCAAAAGGCAGAGCACAATGTAACTATAATAGAAGATCATGAACAGATTTATGCTATGATCCAGTGCATAAGTACACGTGTAACTTAAGCATGCAAATAGTCCCATTGCAGTCAAAAAAGCACTGCTTTTTTTGTATTCACCTGGGCTATTTGATGGGTACATATAAGAAAGAGAACTGGTTGAGATAGAGAAATATCCGAATTATATCCGAATTCGTGTTATATCGGGTCGCGTTATATCAAGGTAGTGGTGTATTTGCACACCAACAGTCATTGGGTTAGAACAGAGCGCTTACTTGGCTTTGCAAATGCATATGGTTTCTCTCTGCCCTTGACATACGTTTTGCAAGGATCTTTCTGGAGTTACAGACTCTGGGTCTGGTTTGCATTCTGGTCCTTTTTGACCATTCCTGTGGCATTAAACAAGCCAGAGAGCATCCAGATCTCCCTGTCTGGCAGTGGAGGACTGTCCATCCTTTTCCTTTAGATTCTGGTGTAGGGGGATGCCAGGACAAGCCTGAAAATGGGAGGGGACCTGTCAGAGGGAGAAGAGGGTATGGCCAGAGCACATCCTGAGAGGTGCAGCTCAGAATCAGGTCCAAGGTTTGCCTGAGTCTATAATAAGTCTGCAATATACCATATAAATATGTTAGTGTTCATCTGTTTTTATTCACATTTTTGCCTTGCTGTATTATTTTTATTTTCTTGTTTATGCAAAACTAAATAAGAACAATGTAGGTTAGTCATACAACACCATCATCATGTTTTTTTGGGTTGCTGTGAAGGGTCCAGGCTATTTTGCATAGTGCCCCTTTAGTCTTAATTGGCCTTAGGAGAGATTGATTATTGTCCTTAATGTTGTAGTATTGTGACATGGACTTCACTGTTGTTAGTGCTGAATCAACCAGAGACCCAGGTGATACCATCATGTGACATTTCAAGGACCTCTACCTTCAACTTCTTCATGCAAGTAGTCCTGTTTGAAGTCAATGGGACTATCTATGCGTAAGAATTGCTGCATTGGGTCCCAATATTATACTTCACACTGTAGTAATAAAGATGAAAGCCCAGAGTTGCATTCAGTGACTTAATTTTGAGTCCCATTCTGCAACCCTTACTCATGCTACCAACACTGACTCACTTGTAAGGATTGCAGAAGTGGGATCTGTTTTAACATATATTCAAGTCCCCATCTATGTCTAGATCCTGAATTCTGCAGTACCATTGTGCAACAAACTGTAAATTGTGTGATATCTTGCTTTAAATATAAAAATGGGCATTTTAATCATCATAAACATGAAAATGATTAATACAGTCTGTGCAAGTGCCCTATGTTATTTATTTTGATATTAAAATCAGACTGATTCCTGCTGTCCAGTGTTTTCAGTTTTTAATACGCATCTGTGCTTTGAAGATTGATATCTGAGATTCAGTCCCTGCCAATTTTCTAGCCAGGGGAATAGTACAGATTTCACATAATAGATTTTGCATTGTCAAGTCGAATGTAACAGAGAAGGTGAAGGTTTTTGGAACTTTGGGTGATGACAGTTGTGGCCTTTGACCAGGGCCGGCTCCAGGCACCAGCCGAGCAAGCTGGTGCTTGGGGCGGCAGCTTGAAGGAGGTGGCATTCCGCCCAATCCTAGGGCGGCACGGCCGTTTTGGTTTTTTTTTTTGTGGTGTTCTGCTCCGGCTGCCCTGTAGGAGGCGGCGTCACGGAGGACGGGAGCGCCGTGCAGCAAGCCCAGCAGGGCAGCCCGCGTCTTTCCCTCCCAGCCGACTGAAGCAGAGTAGGGCTGGGGAAAGGCAAGAGGAGCTGGGGAGCTCCAGCCTGGCAACTCCCCAGGCTGCAGGCCTTGATAAAGGCCAAAGGCAAGTACTGGGGCTAAAGTGTAGCTTGGGGATAGGCAGAGGCAGCTAGCCTGACCCCCTTGTCAATGATGAGTGGCCATGACAGACTGCAGTTTGCCCTAGTGAGAGAGGGCTAGATGATGACTGGCAGTAGCCATTGAGGCAAGGTGGGTGTAGAGGTGTGGGGGTTCCCCTGGGAGGGGAGACCCAGAGTGTGAGTGTTGTGTGCGCCCTTTGATTGGATTCGATATGGAGCCCACTGGATGTATTTAGCTATTAATACACCAATTTAGCACTGAAGCTTTTGAGAAAACATCTTTTTTCCCTTGGAGGTATAGTATATATAGTCTGTATAAACTCAGGCGATTCTTGTTAAATATGCAGAATAGTTAAGAGACTAGGATAAGGACACACAGGATACAAAGTGCTGGCCTTCCACTGGGAGCCACAGTTCCTTCCCTGCTCCCCAGCAGTAGTATTTTAGGGCTGGCCTACAGTACCAGCATAAAATTGGTACCTTCTGCCCTGCATGCTGGCTCAGATGCACTGGCTTCTCCGGCTGAAAACAAGGCTCCATCCATTCCCTGCCCCTCCTATCCACTCCTCATCCACTTACTCCAGGGAAAGAGTAAGTAAGTGTGTGTGTGTGTATGTGTGTGTGTGTGTGTGTGTGTGGTCTGCTTACTCTTATCTACCCAGCCCAAAGGTCCAGAGAATTACATAGAGAGGGTCCTTATACTCTCTTACACCTCTAGATGGGTGTGTAATTGAAACTCTAACATGCCTGTTGAAACACGATACCTAACCTAGGGCTAGAAAATGAATGGGTGTGCAAAGGGAGAAAGCACTAGGAGCCCATTCTTCCAAAATGAAGCAGGGACTGGTCACAATGGCTGTCCCTATACATGTGGGTGCACACTGCACCCAATTCTTGGTAGTGTAATTGATACCACCCCTTCTTGTTCCTGAGGCCTCACTGAGACACAGTGCCTCCAATACCTCACCAGAATGGCATTGGCTACACACTTATCCTACCACAACTCACATGTAGTGTTGCCCATAGCATTTTATTAAGAACTGGGAAAACCTGGTTTGTCAAATTCAGAATCCACTGAATAGTTATATACTCTAGATTCAGAAGAGAGCTCAAAACTTTATGGTCCGAGTTTTATTTGGCTCTGGGAAAGCATGAGGTCTGGACTGCTGCATATTTTAAAAATTTTATCCCCCTGGTAGTCCTAGAAATAAGCTGAGAATTACGCTCAAACATGAATATTTATTTTCTGCTTAACACAGGTTTTCATATAGTAAGGAATACATGGTTTTAAAAATTGGTTCCCTGGGATAAACGATGCTTTAAATTAAGGGGAAGAAGGTTTTATGTAACTCAATACGTTTCATGAAACTCAAAACTTTTTTTGAAACATTCTAGAGATTTCATGTAACTCCCTTCCCTAATTTGGAGCAATTTTTTTTCTAATTTATGATCGTCAACCTTATCATCAGGAAGCTATTCACCCACAGAAATAGATACATTCTTGTAAGTCCCATTTAATGCTAATGATAATTAAACAACTACAGTGATTTCCATTCACCAACACAGCAGGAATGTGATTTTTCCCTATACGTTGAACAGGAAATGACTGTAGTTTATCAGATACTCTGGTGTCTTGTGATATGGACAAATGTCCACTAGGGATTAAGCTGAGATCACCAAACTCATTTTCACTTGTGACCTAATCAAGATTTTAACCCTGGTCTCCAGAGCTGAAGCCCTAGTACAACACCTGCATACAGCTCTGTCTATGCATAGCATGCAATTTGTTAGTTTGTTAAGATTCTTTTTAGGGATGGGCAAATTTGTGCTCTTGAAAGTTCAACTTAAAGCCAAATATTATTGTGCTCATGTTCTGCTTAGAAGAGGCAGTGAAAAAAGGAGCAGAAAAGGGGGAAAGAATAACTATAAAGATGCTATCTTGGATACACTGGGTAGCACAGGCTTCCCTTTAGCCAAAACAAAAAACAAAAAAAAAGCATAGGCGTTTTTGTTTTTAATTAATCATGAAAAATAAAGACTTGAATGTGACTGGACTGCACAGCCATATGGGGAAGTGTGAGGGGGTAAGAACAATCACACCTGTGTGGGGGCTACCTGAACATTGGAGTCTGGGGCATAGAATTAAGAAGGTGCACAGCTCTCCCCTGAAGCAGGTCAGTGAGGAGACTTGGCTCCAACCCCCCATCACCTCAGCCAATACAGGAGGTGCCATTATTTGCTATCAGAATAAGACAGAAATAAATTACTACTCCTTGGGGCAAGGAGAAAGCAAGCGGGGAATTGTCTCAATGGGCTGTCTCTGAAACACAATGTCTGCTGAGGCTCTTCTTGAGTCACTGCAACTTATTCACAGTCCCTTGCTAAAGTCCAAATCTAGCCCTAATAATTTACATTAGAGGTGAACTATGGGTGAATTTTGTGAACCCAGATAATAATTTGAAAAGTTTGAAAAACTTCAAACTCCAGTACACTTACTCATATATAATTATCTATAATGAAAATGTCTTCAAGGACAATAAAACTGCTAATTTTACAGTGCATATTGCTGCACTTCAACAGAAACATTCACACAAATAACAGAGAGAGAGAGGCAACCTGTAGTCCGTGTAATCGGTGAGTTACTAGTATGTGCCAGTTTGGGATTCAGTTATCATAAACTAGCCCCTCCTACCTTGTAACTCACTATTTATTTCTTATTAGGAGTGAATCCAGAAAAGAGCCAGTTGCTGTGCTACTATTACTGAATACTCTGGTATGGAGTTGCTGTGGTGTGTCACTTGAAATCAGTATGACAGCACAGTAGTTGGAGTGGGGGGAAAAACACCAGGGATGGTTAGACTTTTAGGATTCTTTCCTGCAATATTAAAGAGGGAACAGAGTCAACATTTGCACCAGTCCATGAGGAAGACTTGAGAATATATAGGAGCAATCCAACTTGCTTGGTATAAAAAAAGCTTGGTTACAAAGGCAGTTTGCTTGAATGACTTTTGGGGCTTGCCTTCTACACTAATGCCATAGCAAGGAGCCGGGAAAGCAGAAAACTGAAGGAAAAAGGAGATAAAAGTGGACTAGTGTGGTGGAAACAAATGCTGCATTGCTTGTTGACTGTATTGTCAGGAAGAGCGTCCCTGCAAAACATAGGCAGATATGGAAGAATTATTTCCTGCTAGTTCGCTTCTCCTAAAACTGGCTTACTTGCAGATATGGTACCTTTTTCCAGAACAGAGGGAGAAATTGTTATGAATGAAATCAGAGGGGGCAGACAGTACCATCATGTTCACAGCTGCCAGCAACTTGTGCACAGTTACTGGGTTTTTTAAATTCTTGTATCTTAAGAGAAATCCTAGATAGCAGATCAAGTTGGCAACCAGTTACTACATGCCCATGAAGGAGAGTAAGGATATAGGGAGGGGATAAGACCCACTTATTCTCCTAGTGGGCTACATGGACCTACACCCGGAATGGATGGGCAGGGAGTAGGTGGGGAGGGATGAGAAATAAGGAAAGTCTTGGCTCCACACCTCAGCACACTGTCCAACACAGCGTGGAGGGCTGGGACGGGGAGGGGGAATATTCTGGCACAGTAATGGGGTTGGGGAACAGGGAGGAACTGTGACCTAAATGGGTGTCTGTGTGGCACAAGGCTTGTGGGGTTATGGGTTGGGGGCAGCAGCTGCCCTCACTCAGGGATACACCAACGCACACAATCTGGCCCTGTGTGTGTTGGCTGTACTGCCATCTTCACAGCATTATAAAGAGAGGGCAAGCTGAGAAATTAAGGGAGTTATTGGTGCAAGAAAAGAATGAGTCAGTGCCCCCCTTCGTGGCATAGCACAGTCAGCCCCCTTGGCTGAAGGGGGCTTGCTTCAGCTGGCACAGACTGAATGTGGCCCATCTCTTAATCCTCACAACACTGCAGAGAGGTGGATAAGTGCTATTACACCATTTTACAAACCGGGGAAGAGAGGCTACATGGCTGAGCTTGTGACTACTCACCAAGGGCCCAATCTGGCTTCCACTGAAGTTAGTGGGTGTTCTGCTTCAGTGAGAGCAGGAACGGCCAATTCCGCAGCCAAAATTAGCACTCAAGGAATTCCTGGCTAGCCCCAGCCTCTCACTGAACCCGTGGCTTCTCTCTTTCTCTCACTATCAAATTAAGGAAGAAAATGAGAGCTGAACAAATGATTCGCAGCCAATAGTTTTCTTAGAGGAATTAGCCTCATTTTCTTCTTGCAAACATCTGAGAGCAAATCATGATTTCCACAGTGGAGGAGCTGATTTCCTGTCTGCTTGCACACACTGCTTAGCTTTAGCAGAAGCGTCAACTATAGCGTTGTTCACCAGCAACTGCGCTTATGTGAAGTTGAGAATTGGTAGTACAGAGAAGAAGCTGCATAGTCAATGAAGAGTTGTCACAAGCTCCGCTCTCATGCACAGATTTTGTGGCCTCGGATACTCGGATAACAGGCAGCACTAAGGAAAGCGGTACATAATAGCCATTTCCTACCCATATCCCGTTTCTCATACGGCCGCAGCCTGTTAGCCAGTGCTTAATTTGAAATGAAAGAAGTGGCAGGGCTCAAGCAATTTTTTTACTTTTATAACTGATGCAGCAAGCCTGGAGGTGCCAGGGCAATGAACTACCCAGCCTAGAGGTGCCAGGGCAATGAACTGCTCAGCCTAGAGGTGCCAGGGCTCAGCCCCGGCACAAATTAAGCACTGCTGTTAGCAATAGTTATTCCACAACAATGAGAATGCTCGCGCCCCGCTCTGGCCACTTCAGCTAGCCTCATACAGTTTTCTTAAGGAACTTCAAGTGGAGGATCTGCTTACTGCCCTCAGAGGAAGCAGCAAATAGTGAAATAGTGGAATTCCACATATGATATGCTGGACTAACTCTATGAGCAGCATGTAGCCACGCAATAGTCCTACCTGCAATGCTCCATTCATTCCTAGAAAGACAGCAGCTAGAACTTGACAGGGGCAGAGTGGCTCCTTGTTTGCTGCTTGTTTGAGCTTCCTTCACACACAGGAACTCAAATTCATTTAGGAGTGAGGAATGAGTTGGGCAGAAAGGGGGCAGTTCAGGGCAAAAATATCAAAAATGTTCAGAAAAATGTATGTCCTCTAAGGTATTTCTTATTGTTTTGTGATGCGGCGTTCACCCCATAGCAGTTCTGAACAGGGGCGGCTCCAGGCACCAGCGCACCAAGCACATGCCTGGGGTGGCAAGCCGCGGGGGGGCGGCCTGCCGGTTGCCGTGAGGGTGGCAGTCAGGCTGCCTTCGGTGGCATGCCTGCGGGAGCTCCGCTGGTTCCACGGTTTCGGCGGCAATTTGGCGGCGGGTATGCCGAAGGCACGGGACTGGCGGACCTCCCGCAGGCATGCCGCTGAAGGCTGCCTGACTGCCATGCTTGGGGCGGCAAAATACATAGAGCCGCCCCTGGTTCTGAAGAGGTTAAGGTGGCAGGATAGGCCAATTAACCATATAGGCGTACCATCTGGAAAGACAGTCTTTGCTCACCTGACTGGCAGAGCAATGTAAGAGCCTGCAAGGCTTTATAAAGGAGAAATTGCACATGAAGGAGCAGCTGCTCCCAAGTATGGTGAGTCCTGTGACAGGAAACCAGTCACCAGCCACAGGGAACACATAAAAAGGGCCCTGTGGATGATCCACATGCATTTGTGGGCAGCTTTTGAGAGGGTAGCTGTGGGTGCGGGCTGGGACAAGGAGATCTGGGCCCAATGTCTAGTGCCCTATTTGACTGGGAAGGCACAGGTGGCCTATATGGCTTTAACAAATGTGCAAGTGAGAGATTGAGTTGGTAAAGGTGGCCATCCTGGATAGGGCGAGCCAACCCACTGAAAAATATAGAAGAAATTTTGAACTATGAGATGGATGTAGGAGTCCAGCCCTGGGCTTTTGCCCAGAGGCTGAGGGACTGGACCACCCATTGGCTGAGGGAGATTATGGACACTTTGATCCTTGAACAGATTCTACAGAGCCTCCCCAAGAACACCCGAGTATGGGTCAGATGACACCAGCCTGCCACACTGGACATGGCTGTTAAACTTACAGAAGAATTCATAGAAGTGGACCTCCCCAGGAAAGATGGCTGACTCTCTATAGGGAGTCGAACCAGGGTAGTAGACAGATTGCCCCAATTTGTGACATTGGTCACAGATTGGAGCCCATTTCCATTTGAGATGTGGTATGGTGCCAGGGGGCCCAAGCAGTGGAAAATGTAACCCAATCTGGAGGAAATAAAACCTGAGCGGGGCGGAGGAAGGGGGGGAGAGGAATACTGAAACTGGAAGGATATGGATTGGTAAACACTGGACCTAGGACAACAAACCATCAGGAAGGGAAAGAAAGTGGGGTCTCCTGAGAAACAGGGGACGGATAAGAAAAATATGGAAATAGAGGGAGAAGAAACAAATACCCCAAGCCTGGTAGCCAGGGTCGAGAGGTCATCAGGTCCCCCCTCCACACACACACCAGAAGGACAGAGCCCAGATATAGATTGGAGGGTTGGGAGAAACAGGGACCCTGAGCAACCAGGTGAAGGAAGGTAGGCCCTAGGCCCTACCACAAAGTAAAGGGGTTTAGGATACGGAGGCTGATCCCATAGTTTGCCCATGATATGAGGACCTATGGGCAGAAGCAGAATTGTGGGGGTGACCTCTGCCCATCAAATGCAATTTCTGTGGGTGAAGAATGGATGGACTCCACAAGGGGACCCCAGATAACCATCCTGGGGGTGAGGAGAGACTCCGGCAGAGTAACACCTCAGGCAAGGGAGGAAGACCTGAGGAAAGAAAAAAACAGGACCTGCAGCAAGAAGGGGAGATCAGTGACAGAGAGCTGGGAACCAACAACCAAGTCAGTACTCTTGTCACTTGAATACCAATTGATTCCCCTCAGGCTGGACCTGACCAGGCCTAATTAGTGGATTAGAATGGACTGGGGGAGCACTAGTGAGCAAATTGCCCCATTAATGAAGGAGATATAAGAAGGCTCAGTAAGGAAGCACAGAGAAGAGAGGCAAGCTAGTAGAACCAGAGCTAGGAAGGATCTCTGGGTAGAGAATGATCTTTTCCCTCTCCTCTTCTTGGCAGAGAACTGAAGAAAGATTGAAACTGTAAATGCCTATGGTGTATGGATCAGTAAGGTGGTGGGATGTTTAACAAGTGAAGGTCTCGGAGTCCGTGTAGACAGAGCTGAAGACAAGAGAGGGACATTACCCTATCACAGCTTGTACTAAAAGTGGAAAAATAAGGATTAGTTTTACCACAAACTATGTCCTGATGTTTTCAGCCAATACTGCTGATGTTTTCAAAACTAAAAATAATCCACTTTTGAGGTTTTTTCCATGGGCCCCTTTGTGATTTCCCCTGAATATTCCCATGACTCATTCTCAGCCCTTGGCATTATGAATGCAGCAAAATCACTGTTTCAGGGGGTCTTTTTTTAGACTTAACCATCCATACCTCTCCATGACGTGGCTGAACAGGATAGTCTTTGAGGACTGATCCACCTGAATGCCATGACACAAACTGAGAGATGCACTTCCAGAGACACCCGTTGGAAAGCAAAATTCAAACTCTGGTTGCAGAGTCCTCTAACCCAGCTGTAATTCAACAAAGTCTTTGAAATGTGGTTTCTTGCCACCAAAATCAGCAATATCTATTATGAATAGGCTCATAACAGACTGAAACTGTGGGCAGGGGTGGAGAGGAGGAGAGCAGCAAACCCTGTAAAAACAAAGTGTCTGTTATTAGATTTAATAATGCAACTTGAGCTTCCAACTTCCTGTCGTAGATCCGATCTGCATTATTCTGTGGTTTTATTGGAATGACCAAGTCTAATTTTGGGCTGAAAACATGAAATGAGTGTATCTAAATGAAGCTGCAGTGAGTGCTAAATATTATCTATCAGTTTCATTGAGGTTCCTGTATAATCAGAGATGTGCTTAGTGGATGAACATTTAGAGCCATTGAGAGCGACATGGTGCCCCATAGCTGAGGAGTCGCAAGAGCTATGGTGAGCATGTTGCTCTTTTTGCAGCGGGTCTATCTCTGCTGTCCTAGTTGGGGAAGGAAGACTTGAAGGATGAATTAGGGCCCTGCCTCTTCCCTTCCCCTTTTGGGTTAATTTGCACCCCCAGGGACGCGTGGAGGATGCAGTCCTTGCAGTTCCCCAAATGCAAGAGCTGTGCTCATCCCCTGTCCTTGTGTGGGGTGGAAGGATCCTGGCTGTCTGCCCCCTGCATACCCATGCAAGGACAGGTACAGGCAATCTACCCCTGAACGGTTACTTGATTACCTAACCTCAGCAGTCAATGTAGTGAACCATGATCAAGGTCAATCAAGCTCACTGCTTGAATAAGTTTCAGCCTTTACATTTTCCACAAAAAATGAACTCAGCTCAGTAGAGCAGCTGTGCTAATTTACCATTGTGTGAAAAAATAGATTTTCCATGATTTGTATAATTCAGTGCTTTAAAGTTTTATTTATAAACTGGCTCAGCCACTGTTGATAATGGTAAATTTCGTAACACAGTGAAAAATTCCATCTCAGGCTTTAAATTATTCCCACTCATTTGACACATCACTGGCGAACAGCTGGCTCTCTCAAAACCAGTATCTCCAGGCAGATTGTTACAGTGAAGACAAAACTCTACCATAAAAAAGGATAAGGCTGTGAAGTGATGCAAACCAACAGAACCCAGGAAACTGAAAGCTGATGCCAATGCTTTGTTCATTTCCCTCACTGTTATATTTAAAACAAAAACAAACAAACCAACAAAAAAATGAGATGCAAAAAGTTTTGGTTAACTTCTTAATTAAAAAGATACTCTTTGGATTACCTTCACACTACGTAGTGGCATTTCCTGCTTAACTGAAATCAGGAAGTACCCTATTGGAAATCTCACAAGAAAACCAGTTAGTTCTTTAGGGCTTTATAGCCAAATTCCCAGATCAAAGGGGCTGGGATAACTTCAGATAAGTACTTACACTTTATTAAGTTTTGCCAAACCAAATCATGACATGCCTGGTGGAGGGGCTGATTTATGAGGGAATTACAGCATGATTAAGCAATGACTAAAGGAAGCATAACTGTCTACAAATACTGAAGAGGGTAAACACCAAAGGAAAAGATTTTCCCTGGTCCTTGAGTAGGAAAGTGGACACAAAGGATCCCTTTACTTTCCTCTGCAATTCCCATGGAGAGGCAATGGACAGTTGCAGTTCCTGTGCTCAAGAAGCATGATACAGAGTCCACTCAGGTCAAGTTGGAGTTTTCCATGACTTAATAGGCACTGGATTATATCCAGTAAGCCCAGAGATTGCTCTCCTCATATATCCCTGAAAACAAGTGCTTGGAGATAAGAAGGGGGCCATGGCTCCATCCCCCTCGTTGCAGCAGCTTGTAGAGCTAGATATGCTAATTGCATACTTTTCCTGCATGCTGAGAGCTCAGAGTGGGATTGTGCTCCCTGATATTCCTAGGTATGCACTGAAAGTCAAGCCAGATTGGTTTAGGGAATCAGATGCCCCATACGGTTTAGGGAAATCAGATATCCCATTCAGTAAGGAGTAGGATGAGGAAGCTCCTGGTTAAATGCATCCCCCTCATTTAAATTACCAAATTCCAGTCAGCCCCCCAAGCACCTTCTCTCCCTCCACTATCCATGAAGCAGCAGTGTCAGCTTCTGAGGCATCTACAAAGGAGAAGGAGTAAATGCCACTGAGTGAAGACTGGTAAATTCAAATGTTCAAAAATAGCCAAGTGTTTATTTGTTATTACTACATGTTCATATGTGAGAAAATGGCCTTTTTAAATACTGCACATTGTGCAGGGAGCGAATTCTTTGATTGGGAAATGGGCTTTGGGGATGTCTACACTGATGTTTGCAGCTCAGGTAGGCGTAATTGAGCTAGCTGTAATCTACCTAGATTTAAACAAATAATTGCGTTAATCATTTGGACTGTTTTCAGTGTAAATTTTGGGGAGGGGGAGAATTATTTCAAAAATTCCTCAACATTTTTTGACAGTTGTTGGGAAACTATTTTTTCTCTCAGCACTAGTTCTGAGAGACATGTTAATATCCCAAATCCAAAAAGTTAAATAGAAAACTAAATAAAACATTGAATATAATTTTAAAGTATGTGTGTGGAAAGTCTTGAATTAATTAATGTGAGATAACATAACAGTATATATTTGCTTGTGTAAGTAGTGCATATTAAATTATCCTTTCAATCAGATACAGCAGTGATGCACAATGACAGCTGCTTGGGAGCCAGTGGTAGGATTTCTGGAATGGGCCAGGGTCCTTATATGGGTCTCATGGAAGCATTATGTCTGATCTGGAAGGACAGAGCTTCTTTTTCTCTCTCCTTAGGGCCATATTCTGCTATTCTCACATGAAAAAGTGTCAAAGAGAGGTCTTAGTGGAAGAGAATTATGGTTTTGATGAGTACAGGAGTGTTCCATGTGTTCCTTCCTTAGTGGCAGTCAGGCTAGGAGGATGTTGATACTATTTGCTTTCAAAGTATCCCCTGATAGGTGTCAGTGGGAGCAGTGTGCATGCAAAAGAAGAATTTGTACCAATGTAGGAGTATTCAGTGTAAATATCATGAGCTTATGGGAAAGGTCTCTTCATCCATGTTCTTGACCATGACTTTGGAACCTTTCAAAGTAAAGATGCCACCGAAGTATTTAGCCCAGATTTTAGATAAGATCCAGTGTAGAGGACACTTTGAGAGTTTTACTCTCTTTCAGGTGGTCTCCACCAAAGATAAAACTGCTTATTCCTTACTTTGGATTACTGGGGTTTTATGTATTAATTACAGGCCTCAATAATTTGGAATACATTAAAAAACACAGGCCAGATTCTCTCTTGCACCAAGATATGCTTGATCTAAGAAGGAATAAGGCTACTAAGGAGCTGGGGTTATGGCTTCCTGATTCTTAAGTTGCCACAGCTCCAACATCAGTTAGATAGGCTGCTCTAACTTATAAAAGCTGGCCATAGGTCCCTGAATGACCATATGCCAGCTGTAAATTGCCATAGAGAAGCACACCTTCATTTAAGGACACATAAGGAGCTAATAGAGGAGGTATCTGAGCCTCTAGCTATTATCTTTGGAAAGTCATGGGAGACGGGAGAGATTCCAGAAGACTGGAAAAGGGCAAATATAGTGCCCATCTATAAAAAGGGAAATAAAAACAACCCAGGTAACTACAGACCAGTTAGTTTAACTTCTGTGCCAGGGAAGATAATGGAGCAAGTAATTAAGGAAATCATCTGCAAACACTTGGAAGGTGGTAAGGTGATAGGGAACAGCCAGCATGGATTTGTGAAGAACAAATCATGTCAAACCAATCTGATAGCTTTCTTTGATAGGATAACGAGCCTTGTGGATAAGGGTGAAGCGGTGGATGTGGTATACCTAGACTTTAGTAAGGCATTTGATACGGTCTCGCATGATATTCTTATCGATAAACTAGGCAAATACAAATTAGATGGGGCTACTATAAGGTGGGTGCATAACTGGCTGGATAACCGTACTCAGAGAGTTGTTATTAATGGTTCCCAATCCTGCTGGAAAGGCGTAACGAGTGGGGTACCGCAGGGGTCTGTTTTGGGACCGGCTCTGTTCAATATCTTCATCAACGACTTAGATATTGGCATAGAAAGTACGCTTATTAAGTTTGCGGATGATACCAAACTGGGAGGGATTGCAACTACTTTGGAGGACAGGGTCATAATTCAAAATGATCTGGACAAATTGGAGAAATGGTCTGAGTTAAACAGGATGAAGTTTAACAAAGACAAATGCAAAGTGCTCCACTTAGGAAGGAAAAATCAATTTCACACATACAGAATGGGAAAAGACTGTCTAGGAAGGAGTACGGCAGAAAGGGATCTAGGGGTTATAGTGGACCACAAGCTAAATATGAGTCAACAGTGTGATGCTGTTGCAAAAAAAGCAAACATGATTCTGGGATGCATTAACAGGTGTGTTGTGAGCAAGACACGAGAAGTCATTCTTCCGCTCTACTCTGCTCTGGTTAGGCCTCAGCTGGAGTATTGTGTCCAGTTCTGGGCGCCGCATTTTAAAAAAGATGTGGAGAAACTGGAAAGGGTCCAAAGAAGAGCAACAAGAATGATTAAAGGTCTTGAGAACATGACCTATGAAGGAAGGCTGAAAGAACTGGGTTTGTTTAGTTTGGAAAAGAGAAGACTGAGAGGGGACATGATAGCAGTTTTCAGGTAAAAGGGTGTCATAAGGAGGAGGGAGAGAACTTGTTCACCTTAGCCTCTAAGGATAGAACCAGAAACAATGGGTTTAAACTGCAGCAAGGGAGGTCTAGGTTGGACATTAGGAAAAAGTTCCTAACTGTCAGGGTGGTTAAACACTGGAACAAATTGCCTAGGGAGGTTGTGGAATCTCCGTCTCTGGAGATATTTAAGAGTAGGTTAGATAAATGTCTATCAGGGATGGTCTAGACAGTATTTGGTCCTGCCATGCGGGCAGGGGACTGGACTCGATGACCTCTCGAGGTCCCTTCCAGTCCTATAATCTATTAATCTATGAATTTCACCCCCTTTTAGCCCCTTCTTGGATCTGATAAATTCTTCCCCCTTTCCCCCCCTCCTCCTGAACATACCTCTCACATTTAGTTTTTCTTGCTTTGGTTTCGCTAATATGATGTGAACTATATGAATTAAGAATTATTGTGCATTACTACTTTATTTTAAATCCTTTTTTTCTTGAGCAGGCATACCCTTGCACTAATGATAAAGAATGTGAAGTTGGGAGATACTGCCATAGTCCTCATCAAGCTACTTCTGCCTGCATGATCTGCAGAAGGAAAAAGAAGCGTTGCCATAGAGACGGCATGTGCTGCCCTGGGAACCGCTGTAACAATGGTACTTAAGCACTCTTCTTGTTTTCCTTTTATATATGACAATGACTGGTTTAATAGCATATATTGACAACATATGTAAGCAGAGGACATGTGTAGTAGTAGTTCTGTTTGGGTTACCACAATTCCTTCTTCAGACCAATAGGAAACATCTCAAAAAACTTATAACAACACAGGGCTTGTATAAATATGTCATATTCTTTCTTCCTTGTGATTAGAAGAGATTCCGTGATTTTGCTCTGCTAGTAAGAAACCTAATACATGATTTTCAAAACTGTGTGGGCAACTGTATGCCGTGTTTGGGTGCAGTTATTTTGATTGCATGCTCAAACTGTATTTGTATGTGGCAATAGGAAGTTCGATGCATAACTAGCCATTTAGAGTTTGGTCATGCAGTGACTGGTCAAATTCACGACTCTTGTGTTAATGCAGTGCTGTTGTGTTTCACACTAATACAATGTCAAACACAGCAGGGGAATGTTTACTATTTTTTTAAATCCCCCTTTTCATTGAATTTTCTGTGATGTCATAGTACATTTCTATTCATTTAAGGTATTGTGAACCACCTCTCTGCCATCTTTTAGATTTTTAGGTTTTTTTAGATTTTTAGGGTTTTTTTTAACAAAACCTATATTTCATGACTAAACTATGGGTGGCTGACAGATTACTTAAAATATGGATTAATTCACTGATTCAATAGCAAACTAGATAATCATTCTTTTTCAGTAAATGTAAAGAAGCAAAATCATCCGTGGTGTTAGTCCACTAAAACAATGCCTTGGAAGTTATAATGTATTCTTGTTATTGTTTATATTGCTGATGCCCCACCTGAGATTGGAGATCCTGTGGTACGAGGATTTGGAGTCCCTGCTCCAAAATGCCTGGAATCCAAATAAACAAGACAGACATACGGTGGGAGGGGAAATACACAGGCATGGAGGGGGGAGGGATAGCTCAGTGGTTTGAGCATGGGCCTGCTAAACCCAGGGTTGTGAGTTCAATCCTTGAGGGGGGCACTTAGGGATCTCCAGTAAAATCAGTACTTGGTCCTGCTAGCGAAGGCAGGGGGCTGGACTCAATGACCTTTCAAGGTCCCTTCCAGTTCTAGGAGATGGGACATCTCCATTAATTTAAATTTAGAGAGGTGAAGTGATTTGCTCAAGGTCATTAGCAGAGCTGTGAATAGAACCCAGGCCTTCTGAATTTCAGTTCAGTGCCCTATTGACTGGACAACACTGTCTCTCAGCCTTCTAATAGGCCTTCCCATTTCTAACATCTCATTCCCATAGGTATTTGCATACCAGTAACTGAAAGCATCCTTACTCCACACATCCCCGCTCTGGAAGGACCACGCAACAAGAAAAATGGTCTTTATTCTAGCAAGGACTTGGGATGGCAGAATCTAGGGAGACCACAGTCCAAGCTGTCACACATAAAAGGTAGGATTGCTTTTGCAATATAGTCCAGTTCATTCACCTCGCTGTAGAAAGACAAGATACAGCAACGCAGACCAGGCTGACTTACAGTAATCTGCTATGAAATGTTGGGAGGTCTGGAATTGTCATCATCTGTATATCTCAGGAATTCACAGACCACAAATGATATTATACCAATTTGCTTGTATATGTCAGTCATAGCCTCTGTGCTCCGAATAGCATTTGTTCCTTTACTGTAAGCCATGTGTCAGATGTAGGTGGGAAAGTGTATTATCCATTTGTGTAATCTGTGCAGGCCCCATCTTACTTATCTTGTAATGATCATGCAATATGTAACACATGCCTTTGTGACCGTGAGGCTTCATTAGTTGAATTTCTCCTTATCAGGCCTTACAGTAGATTGTATTGATATCCTCCTTGCACCTCTCTAACTCCCCCCAGGCCTTGGTGTTTATGTACTTCAAATACCGATGAGTATCATATCCTCTGTTTCTTAGTCAACATTGAGCCAGACTATTCTGAATCTATACTTTCTGTCTCAGGCACTGAAATATTTTGTTTGCTTTTCTTAGGGCATGAAGGAGACCCCTGCTTACGATCATCAGACTGCATTGAGGGGTACTGCTGTGCTCGCCATTTCTGGACCAAAATTTGCAAACCTGTGTTGCATCAGGGAGAGGTGTGTACCAAACAGCGCAAGAAAGGCTCTCACGGCTTGGAGATTTTCCAGCGATGTGACTGTGCTAAAGGGCTGTCTTGCAAAGTATGGAAAGATGCCACTTATTCTTCTAAATCAAGACTTCATGTATGTCAGAAAATCTGAATGAGGATTGGAAAAATGTTACTAACAGACTGTGAATTTGTGTATTTGGATTGCAGCGTGGTCGGAAATGAGGATTGTAAATAAACACAGAATGGTTAAAGTAATGATTGTGGTAGGAATAGAAATCACCCCAAACTGCATTTGTTTTGAACAGGAGGTGAATGCGATGGCGGCTGGAGTTTTTCCATTATGCAACTTCTTTGTGTAAATAATTTCGACAGTTTGTGGAAAATGCTATTATAAAAAAGCACAATGGAAATTATTGACATTTATCAAGCTGCATGGTCCCCTGACTTTTCAAGCGTTCAGTATTAGGGGTGGGATAGGTTTCCATCATGGTAATAGACTGTTAAATAAATTGTATACAGCATGTTCCAACACAAAGCAGTGCTTTACAGGAAGACTTTTTCTGTCAACACATTATTGGCTACTAAAATATTAGCGATAAATCGCAGCTGTTAGAGATGGGAATAAAAGTTACTGTGAATGTCCATACACCTTGTTAATCAGGGCTGTCACTTGAAAAAGGGAAGCACTCCTGCAGGGCAAGAGTGCTGGATTTTGCAGGCCCCAGTGGGAGTGGCAAAATCTCACCACACAGTGATTTCAAAACACCAGTGGCAGTTCTTCTGATCAGAGGCATTTAAACAGGGTTTTTTTTTGTTTAAAATATATATATAATTCTATAAATATTTAAACTGAAATGCCTTAATCGGTTCATCAGTTACTATAATTAATAGCTTGCATTTGTCTCGGTATACTGCTAGAATACATGGGCTGAGCAGATAAAGCAAAATATGTGCATGATGCGTCCAGAATGATACCCATTCAGTTGCTCGTAGACCTACTAAATATAGTTTTTTGTCAGAACATGCTTGCATTATGGATAGTTCCATAAAGGTGATATTTTGAAAAGTTATGAACATCTGAATATGGAAGGTTATAACAGAAATTGTTTTGCAACCTTAACTATAAGAGATGCTACCTGCATCTGCTACAATTAGGTTGTATGCTAATAAATTAAAAGTTTTATACTATAACAGTAACAATAGGCTGTTAGTGTAAATCTGGTTCTTCCATGATTTGGAGAAGCTAAAATGGATTGGATTCACCTTGCACAGTCAGCAAAAAAATTAAAAAGTTGACTTTTGCAAGCATCTCATCACCTCTCCTAAAGAACAGATAGTGACATGTGATGCTATCATCTATGACATGCTGCGAGCCATCATGTGATGTGACACAACAGGTCAGACTGAAAAGAGAACAGGTTCTGGTTGAATGCATGCTAAAAGTTTGGATATTGTTGTGAACAGTGGATTCACATTGACTACAGTGGGTAAAGAAATCTGTTAACATAACTACCCTGTTCGTGAACTGGCTAAAACGAAGGATGTCCACCATCTGACTTCTCTCTTAATGTCTTTACACCTCCTCTTACTTTGCTTACTTATTTTAAAGAATGTTATCTGTGTAAACGTAAGTAAAGAGACTGGAATTTCTTTTTAAAACCTCTGATTATATAATTAACTTACTGAAATATCTGTTTCCACATTTTATAAGACAATGGCTCTCCCCTTTGCTTAATCAGTTCCAAACAGCTTGTGTACAGCAGAGTAGTTTACTTTAATTGTGAAGACCAACTTTGGACTTTTCTCCCCGTCTCCCTTTATGGCACCTTTCCCCACCCTTGCATTTCTGCACCAGTGCCTTTTGTACAAATAGTGGTTCATATACATCTTCTGACTCAAACTTTCTTACTGGAAATCAGATCTGAACTATGCTTCCTGTATCTCTGATAAGAATCTAAATTCCAACGTATATACCGGATTAAAGAGAATGATTTATAGGATAATATTTTTCATATGCAAGCCAGTTTTTATTGTTATAAAGGGAATGGTATGTAGAGATAGGCTCTCGTATTCCTTAAAAAGTGATGATCCGATTCCAATCTCACTGTCACAAGTGCTGCATTACTGCAACTCCAGTGACTTCAATGGAATTACTTCAGTGCAACTGAGAACAGAAATAAAGTCTGGAAAGTGAATCATTTCAGCAGAACAACTGAAATACAGAGGTCAATTCTGAAACCCTTTCTTACGCCATAACAGCACATGCATTAAAGATCAGTCTCACTGACTTCAGTGTGTCTACTCGATGTAAGTAGGGGGTTGCAGAATTGGCCCCCCTAGTGATTTGCATCTTACATCCTGACTTCTGCATAACCTCCCCTTCTCCACACAAAACTTAGTATTTGGAGTAATTTATTTACAGGAAATTTTTAATGAGATGTATTTTCTTATAGAGATATTTCTTACAAAAAGCTTTGTAGCAGAATATATGTGCTGCCTGATGACTTTGTAATTTAGAAAAATAATGTATAATAAGATGAAATATATTAAATGTCCTTTTTCCCAAAAATATTTACCCACATTCCTTGCCTGCTATTTAAGTGTAGGTCTTCACTGAATAGGGTGGATTGGAAGATGTACTCAGTATTGCCAAAACATCATGAGTCGGGCCCCAAAATATGTAGACTGGCTTAAAAATCATTAGATATTTTTAAAAATTGGGATTCTTTTGAGTTGTCAGCTGGTTTCTGGATTTATAGGGTGCATTTGTTTCATATTTTCATATTATTTTACAGCACTAAGAGAGCCAGAAACTTTTTTTAAAGCTGAGGTTTTCAGGCAGACTCTTGACTGCTGGAGTTAAAAAAAAAAACACAAGAAAAAAAGCCTACCAAATATTATGAAACTTTCAATAAAATCACAAGAGTTGGCAACACTGTATACTACAGGCTGGATGCTGAAGTCAATAGGAGTTTTGCCATTTACTTTAATACACATGCCTAAAGAACAAAAAAACATTTATTTTAGCTGCTCATTCAAGAAGCAGAAATTTCTACTTTTCAATTAATGGTATCTGTTCACTAATATGTGGTGTATATGCAACTGAGAGGAGAATTTGCCCCATAAGCTATCAAGAATAACTCCTTTTTAAACAAAAATATCCCCATCTGCATGCGAATAATATTCAGAGTCTAGGAAATCAAATAGAACAGCTGTTCAGATACCCAATGATCACCGTGGTAAGAGAACACAGATAGAAAATAGCCAGAGATTGTACTCAAACAATATAGCATATTGATATTAATCACAGCATGATTATTCTTGAAAACCTGTGAGGAAAAAAGTAGAGAAAACTGACATTTACCAAGGAAACTTCTGTTTCAGCAAAAAAACCCATTTTCCATCAAAAATTTTTGTTGGATATTTTTTTTTAACCAGCTGTAGTCAGTAGATGAGGCTGGGAGAAGGGAAAAAAAATTCCTCAACAGTTTTGCTCTTTCTGTTAATGGCCATTGTCAGAGTTGCTGAGCAGCGGCATATTTCCTCTCATCCTCCTAGTGCCCTCTCACTGCTCTGCCAGTCAGTGGCTTACCTGCTCAGTGCAGCATAGTAGGAGATGAGAGAGGCATAGGAAGTGATTGAAGGAAGGAGGGACAGGACCGAGGTGATCAGATGCTTGGAGTATGGATTCCGCTGCTGACACTCCCTACACAAAGGCCTAAGGACAGGGGAGAAAGGGAGCTGCTCCTGTTGCAAGGAATGTGCAGAAGAGAATCTGCTGCATGAGATCCCTGCAGATTACCCGTAAGGGTTTACAATACAAGAAGAATGGAGTGGGATGGAAGTAAAGCCTAGAGCGGGGAACTAGGATTTTCTGGGTGGGAGGCACAAACTAGGAAAAATTCTTTTAAAAAATGACAAGTCAACTCTGCCCCCGGCCATTTCCCCCGGGTGTTGCTTTCTTGCCTCGTCAAACCTCCGTGTTTCTACAGGTTGTGGATGTGTCAAAACTTTTCAGAAAAACACTCAGTTTGAGCAGAGTTAGCATAGACAACAGCCTGTTGGTGGCCTAGGATTCCCAGTCCACCTCCTTTTGCTGAAAGGCAGCTGCAAAGGAAGGAAGAGAAGAAAGCAGGAGGTGACTGCTGCTGCGCTGCAGAACTCCATCTGTTCCCTTAGCTATTACTCTGAGCACCACTGCTGTGACTGACCCTGATGGATCTGCAACATAGAGTGGATCTCATTGGAAACTTGTTTATGCTGGCAGTTCTGTGTTATTTTTGGAGCTGCTATTGTTATTGCACAAGTGTCAATGACTTATTTACAAATGTCTGGTACAAAAAAAGTCTTTGTTTTGTACAGTACCAGCTTGCTCTATGACTGTTTCGAAGTAGTTTGGTGCATGATGCATTTCCTAAAGTGGAGGAATGAATCTTCATGTAGAAATTAACATTTTTAAATATACCAAGATCATTTTTAAAGAAAAAGACAATTTAGAAACTTAGATGCTACCCTGTTTCCCCGAAAATAAGACATCCTCCGAAAATAAGGCCTACTTACAGTTTTGCCTCTCGTTGTAATATAAGGCATCCCCCCGATAATAAGACCTCCCCGATAATAAGGCATCCACCGATAATAAGGCATTTTTCATTTCTGAAAAATAAGACATCCCCTGAAAATAAGACCTAGCGCATCTTTGGGAGCAAAAATTAATATAAGACACTGTCTTATTTTCGGGGAAACAGGGTAGCAAAAAATCCCCCACCACATAATTAACATAAAAATACTTTTCAAAATGATAGGCAGATTACAGATGTTAGCCCTGGGCTCCTAGGTACACCTGGAACACACATTCCCCTTTCTTATTGTCAAAGCGGCTCAAGTTGTAATTAACAAACCAAAAATGTTATGAATTTAGGCCCCCTTTGTTTTCTGGTAATCAATTCACAAAGCCTTTCTGAGATTGCATATGTTTTTCATCCATTTTTGCTGACTTATTTGGGCTAGTGGTTTTTAGACTCTGGATGGTTTGCAAACTGATTGGTTCACGACAACTAACCAGAAATCACAAATTGTGAATAGCCTGGTACTGGTTCCACTCCCTAACTGAGTGACTGACATTTTCACAGGAGAATAATAAATGTAAACAGTCATGAATAACACACTATATACACCACACAAATACATTCACGAATGCCAATGACTGGTCAAATATTTGGAAATAACAGCCCCATGAGTGGTGGCAAATTCAGATCAAGCCATCTAGTTGCAAATATGTTTAAACCTCTTTTCCTCATTATTTGAGCAGTTCTAGCTATTGTAGTAATATAGTTATATTTAAGATGGAATAAAAAAATTCAATGTATGTGCTTTAAAAATGTGTTCAGTCAGTTTGTTGGGGGGAAGATGAAAAGTGGCTGAATTTTAACCTTTCAAATATGGCATGCAGCTAGCCAATTGTCAGGGAGGAAGAGTTGCTTTGCATAGTCCAATAAACTAGTGGTTTAAGCCATTTACAAGTTATTATTGTTTGAAAGTCAGTGCTGATTACCATTGCTACTGAATATAATCGCCCTGCCTTTAAACTGAATGAAGATGGGTGTTCATACAAAAAGTGATATAAAGACAACAAATCCTATAACTTCACTAAAGACAATGAAATTACACTAATTTTTTTGGTGTAATTCAGTGGACAATTAAATAAGCATATGTGCTCTAACAGAGGTTTTCCTTAGGTAGAAATCTGTATCTTTGGAGCAGGAAAGTCTGATTTCTGTCCCCCTACTGCCATGAAGTTCTGAGTGACCACAGCATGCATCATACTGACAATCTTGACCTATGGATTTGTCAGGTTGTTTTTAGTTTCAACACACTTCTGGACTTTCTTGTTCTGTCCAGGGTTGAAAATGGGAGCACCAAAATAGCATGAGCAAGGCTGTTCTCATAGTACTGACAGGAAGTAGAATCTTAGTACAACGATTCCCATTGGCAAGCCTGTTTTCATGAGATTTCCAGCTCGAAATTTTCATTCAGAAGGTTCAGATACTTTAGAGAAGTATCCAGAATTCTGGGTATTTATCCAAATCAAACTCCTACCATCAAACCTTTTGAGGTTCGCCTATCACAAAGCCTCTACAGGATATGCATTGTTGTACAATTTTGAATATAGTATGCCTCCAAAACCTGAAAGTTAAAACATATATAATGCTGGTAGTAAAAGTTAGAATTGACAGGCAACCATTTGGCAACGTGAACTAGTATTGTTTTCACAGTCAGTGCATAATTTATCCATTCAAGGAAAAAAATACACTCCAGTGTAAACAGGCACAACTCTAGCACAACATAACCCCAGTTCTTGAGTGAAACCTAAACTACACAAACATTCCAACACCATCTGTATATATGCTGTACTTTAGTATACCATTTGTCATCTACAACTAATGCACTTTGCCTTTTGTGTGTTTGTGGGGGTGTGACTATTTCTTGAGGCAATACGTCTCATGACACCATAAATCTGTGTTTGTGATATCATAATTTCTGTGCCGGGAATGATTTTGGTACCACCATCAGGGAAATAATTTATTTGAACAAGCAAACAGAAGGAGTCTCTTAATGAAGAGATTTTTCGGTACATACAAATATTTAAATACATTAATAATAGATTTAATAGGCTTAAAAATGTTTTTTGAAGGATTATTAAAACTCATGCTTCAAGGCTTCAGCCAATCTAATATAAGGTGTTAAGATTCATAGAAGGCAAATTATCCCACAACTGCATACTGTAGGGTTTCTTGCATGTTCTTCTGAAGCATTTGGTGCTGGCCACAGAGAGAGAGAGGATACTGACTAGATGGAACTTGTGTCTGACCCAATATGGATATTCATATGTTCCTATGTACTCTGTGGCAAGCTGTAAGGATCTAAATTATAGAGCAGGGGTGGCCAAACAGTGGCTCCTGAGCCGCATGTGGCTCTTTTACAGTTGAAGTGCAGGTCACGGAGCCCTGCATGCCCCCCCATTCTCCACCTACCAGACTGTGTTGGGGGGAGCTTGGGGCTTCTGCCCTGCGGCGGAATGATGGGGCTTCAGCCCCGGGGGAGGCACCTGTCGGGACTCGGGGTGCACCTGCTGGGGCTTGGGACTTCAGTAGGAGCAGGGTTGAAACCTAGAGACCCCGCTCTCCTCAGGGCAGAATCCCCGAGCCCCTGTACCTTGCCACAGGGCAGAAGTCCGAAGACCCAGCTGGTGCACCCTGCTCTTAAACTTCTGAAGATTATTGCATATGGCTCGGAGGGTCAGTAAGTTTGGCCACCCCTGGTCTAGAGCAATATCCCCCTGGTTTTTGTTTCACCTCAGTGCAGCAAACTGAAAATGTGATGATGGCTTTGCGTTTATTGAATTAAATATGAAAAGGAATAATACAAGTTGTACCTATCAATTGTTATTTATTTTCATATTACATTCCAGTTATACTACAATGTCCCCCAGTTTTCATTTTGTCAGATTTTTTTTCAACTAGAACATGTAACCACTGTATGGGGTGCCCCACACCCATCCCTTAAGGGGTTAAAGGTGGCTAGGCAGGCCCTTTAACCACTTAAGCTGCACCTGGAGGAGGAGCCAGGGAGCAACTAATTAAAGGATTAAGCTCATCTGGGCAGGACCAGGCAGAGCTTGTAAAAAACAGATAACTGAGAGCAGACAGGGGCTGTAGGAAGAGATCTGCAATTACTCTGTGGCTAGGGAGAGTAGGTGCAGGAAGCAGTCCATGAAAACAACAACAACAACAACAACAACAGCAGCAGCAGCAAGGGGAGGATAGTGCAGACCTTAGTTGCTGGTTGTGGGGTCCCTGGGCTGGAACTTGGAGAAGAGGGTGGGCCCAAGATCCCCTAACAGCTAGTGGAGAAGTAGCACCATTAAGAGGCAGTGAATTGGAAGCCTGTTTGGAATTGCTGGTACAGAAAGACTTTGGAACACAATCCCCACCATCAGAAGGGGAAAACTGCAGTGACCTAGCTGGAAGCAAGGCTGAGCTATGAAGACTGGGGCTGAGCCTTTTGAGGGAAAGAGACCGAGTGAGCACCTGTAAGAAGGGGCATAAAACTGACCAACCTACTCCCCAGCTGTGACTATAAGGGGAGAGTTTCTGGTGGTGAGTAGGACTCCTTGTTATATAAATTGCTAGAAGGGGAGCAGGAGGTTTTGAAAGCAGTGTAGGGAACATTCTGGTCTGCTCAGATCTTTGGGAGTTTGCGCCAAATACATTCAATGCTAAAGTGATCAGCAGTGAAATACTCATGTTAGCATTGTTGTCATTTAAATTCACTGTAGAGACAGTGAGTTGAGTGCTGTAGTTCATAGCTCTCTCAGAACTAAAGCTGCTAAAAAATCAGAGACTATTTTGCAGGTATCTTTTAAAAAAATTAGTTTTCTATTTTATTTTTTAAAATATCATTTCATAGGCTTTGACTTTTATTTAAAATTTAACCAGCTCTCTTGGTTGAAAAATAAATTTTAAATTAAAAATTCTTTGGGTCCACCTCTGGTTTTTATTTGTTTTTTTTGGTCAAAATAGAGTTTTGGAACAAAAAATTGATTGAAAATTTTGAAATTCTGGAAGTTTCCTCCAGCTGTATTCAAAACTATTGTTTCAGACTGCATGCAGACTTAGGGAGACAGCATTGGTTTATGCTTTGTTTCATATTTTTAAGGTTACCATCACAAGCACTAGAAACCACTTTTGAAAACAAAAAAATTAGGTTCTGGAGCATAACTCTGCTGCAATGAATGGATTCTAATTCTAGGAAAAACCTGGTGTCTATATATTACACTTAGTGCTACTAGGAGTTGAAGTTTGTACTGCAATGTTACAGTAGTTATTTTTCAAATGTTTCAGGAAATGAATATTATTTGTGAGGGAGTGGAAGGAAAAGGTAGATGCATTGAAAGGAGTCTGTTCTAAGAAGTGTAAGGGGCATCATGAGCAGGAAAGGGGGAAAATATTATGCAGGAATAACGGCACTGTGATGCAAATAAATTGTAATAACAAACACAAGGCAGACACTGCTACGTATGGAGTGGTATCATTCTATTAATCTCTTCACAAAGACACAGTGGCCAGATTCTCAAGGTACTTAGGTGCTGCTCTGCTCAGCACTGCAATGTTTTCCCCCAGGTGGCCTGCCAGTTAGTGCAATCCTCATCCCAGAGCTAGACAGTCAGGATCCCTAATTCAAGGGAATAGTTAGAAGCCTAAGAAAGGGATCCTCAAAGCCAACAAGCTGAGCAGGGAGCCAGCTAAGCCACCAGGAGAGAGGCAGAGAGAAGAGAGGCCTAGGGTACGTCTATACTTGCCTCCGGGTTCGGCGGTAAGCAATCGATCTTCTGGGATCAATTGATCGCGTCTTGTCTAGACGGGGGAGCCTGCCTGCCGCGTGTGGACCCACGGTAAGTACCATGTAGTTCAAACTAAGATGCTTCGACTTCAGCTACGTTATTCACGTAGTTGAAGTTGCGTATCTTAGTTCGAACTGGGGGGTTATGGTGGACCAGCCCTTAGTCACTAAGTGGCTGACCTCGTATGCCAGGCTGACAGGCCTGAGAGAGGCACCTCAGCCACAAACCCTCTTCTGGAATTGGGCACCTAAACCAGGTCAGCCACTTAAGTTGCCTGTGCCCTAAAACTCTTTCTCCTGCTGCTGTTCAATACCTCTCTCTATCATCCTACGTTTCCCGTGATCCCAGATATCTCTTGTGCATGTGCTGTGTTACCCCGCACCCCCATCTACTAGTGACTTGCATCCACCCTCCTGCTGCAGAGACTGACAGGTCTCAGGTCTGAGCCATACTCAGAGTACTTATAGGATTGGGCCCCACTGGGGAGATAAGCATTCCCCGCACCTAGTTTGAGAATCCCACTTCAGGCCCTCTGGGGCTTTGGTTTGAGTTAGGATTCCAAACAGCTCAAATAGCTGTTGAACTGGAGCTGGCAACTGCCCACTGGCAGAAACTTTGGTCCCTGCGGGGACTTACCTACCTACATGGTTAAGCAGCAGCGGAGTGACAGTTTTTTGAAAATGTCAGTGGCACCTAAATACTTCTGAGGAGCTGGGCCTGTGTCCTTGTCTCTTAGTAAAACAAAGAGCAGGAACTTCATACTTCTGGTTTAAAGGAGGGCCTGATCCACAGCCCGCTGGGGTCAATAAAAAGACTTTGTTCAGTGACTTAACTTAGATAACCCATTGGAGCCCTAAATATCTTACAAACCACACAACTGGAAAATGAAGTAGAGAGATGGTGATAATCCTTCAATCAAACAGTAAAGGAGGCAAAACACTGATTGGTAGAACCACTGACTACTTTATTTTGGCTATATGTAGCCTTAACAGTAACATTTTCAGGTGTATCCCACAGTCTCACTTGACAGCAGTTAACTGTCAGTTAACAGAAATCCTACTAGTTGCCATTGCCTATCCTGTGAAACCAGATGCCTTTGGTATAGCTCGGATTACAAAATGCTCCTAAAGCAATATGGTAATTTAAATTACATTTTGCAGACAGGCGAGGTGAATATGCAGTAGACAGAGATCTCAGTCAGCATTTTTTAAAATAAATGATTCATGACAGTCATATGCTAAAGATGTTTTTCAGTTTCAAGTTTTAATCTATTGCGTGGGAAATGCAGCAGTCTAACTCAGACCTGTTGAATGGAGACCATGAGGATGTGAATTAAAAATTGTCTGTCACAAGGGGGGGTGGGGACAGATGCATACTTGGCTGGCTGGCCAAGCGTGGAGCAGGAGTTAATTAATCTGCCTAGATTTCTTTCTTAAAGAAGGGAGAAGGAATATAGCTCTTTGTCAACTTAATTTTCAGTCTCTGACCTTTCACCTGAAGCACCCTGGGTTTGAATCCAGCATCAACCAAAGGGACTGGAACTTATTCTGATGATGTGACAGTAACATTTTCTACATGTGCTGAGTTTGGCAGTATTGGCTTCAGTCCCAAAGAACTAGAGCACAAATCAACTTTGGTCCAACTGGCAGTATTTGCTCTCTCAAAAAGAGGCCCCATATGGAAATAAACCAAAGAGAACTTTTTTTTTCCCCCTATTGACACGTAGGCTCTCCAAGGGCTTGGTAACACACCAATGAAGTTAATGAGAGCTTTGCCATTGACCTCAATAGGAGTAGGATCAAACCCAAGTAAAGTGGCAAGATGCATTGTGGCAAGGTGTGTGGGGAAGCCTGTAGTGTTCTGCACTCCACTCGACCTGTGACAGGAGGAGGATGGACACTTTTAGCCTTATCAAAGCTTAAAACAAGCTTTCAGAAACACAACATTTATCACCTGGCAAAGCAGAATGATTTCATTTGTGGCCACCACAACACAGTCCACAAGGAGATGTGATGAATAAGCTGAGATATTCTGTTCAGCAGACCTGTTGACTTTTCATATGTGGGAAGAGTGAACTGTTCTAGTGTTAGAAATTATGCATCTGCGTGTTTCCAGACAGCCTGCTGTAATATCCTCTAACCCATGATGATACAATTTCAGCACAATGCCCTAGAGGCTTGATGCACAAGATCCTGTTTATGTTAAACCAACTCTCACATTTGATACCCTGCATGCCAGGCTGAAGATTTACCACGTGCTCATAGTGGCTATGAAAGAAAGTGTGTCTATTGCTGCTTCTTTCACGAAGTTTTGCAACTTAGGAAATCACTAAATGCTATGAACTATTTGAGTGAGATTTTCAAAACTAACCTCCATTTGGCACACACACATTCAGGGCACATTGCATTATGGCCTTTGAGCCTAGGTTGGGGGTCATACATTTCCAGGGGTGCTATTTCTATCAATCACTTCTCTTCAGCCCATCACTGTAATATCTGAGTGCCTTCCACAGAGAACTGATAGCAGTCGCTAGAAGACTTTATGGACTTTCTAGCACTTTTTCCTTTTTGAAATAAAATCTCTGCTTGGGAATAGGATTTTAATGTTATTAATTTACTTTTAATTTTTTTCAGATTTTTTTTTGCGGCAATTTCTTTTCTTGTTGGTTGGCTGGGGGCTTGGGGCTGAAGGGGAAGTCTGGTGTGAGAATGTCATTCTTGCAGTATAAAGCCAATTTGCCTATTCTCCTCCTGAAACTTTGTTTCTTGTATTTCTTCAAGTTCTGCACTTTGGGACAAACTCCGCTCCCGGTTATGCTCAGGCAGTTTCATGGCACTCCATGCAGTTGTCTCTAGCACTGGTTCTCAACCATGGGCACATGTACCCCTGGGAGTACACAGAGGTCTTCTGGGGTTTCAGCAACTCATCTAGACATTTGCCTAGTTTTACAACAGGCTACGTAAAAAGCACTTGCACAGTCAGTACAAACTAAAATTTTATACAGATAATCCCGTGTTTATTCTGCTCTATATACTATACACTGACATGTAAGTACAATATTTATATTCCAGTCTATTTACTTCATAATTATATGGTAAAAAGGAGAAAGTAAGCAATTTTTCAGTAATAGTGTGCTGTGACACTTGTATTTTTATGTCTGTGTAAGCAAGTAGTTTTTAAGTGAGGTGAAACTTGAGGGCACGAAAGACAAATCAGACTCTTGAAAGGGATACTGTAGTCTGGAAAGGTTGAGAGCCACTGGTCTATGGTATAAGAGCAGACTTTGGATATGTGTACACTGCAGTTGGGAGGGGTGATTCTCAGCTCAGGTAGATATAAAGATAGTAGTGTGGCTGGTGGCTCAGGCTAACTACCCAAGTACAATCCTGCCCAACCCCATATCTCATACTGCCTGGATCACCACCTATGCCACCATAACCATACTACTGTTTTTAGTTCACTACTTCAAGCAGAGCTCGTGCATGTATGTCTACGTGAGCTGGATATCACACCTCTCAGCTGCAGTGTAGACATACCCTTTGTCCTGTGTGTACAACCTAGTTTAGAGGGCTTCTGTTTATTCAGTGGATTAACCAAATCTTCCAAACTGGGGGGAGGGATACAATTTCTGTGACCCCTAGTAACAATTCCTGAAAGACTTTTAAATGCCCGTTAAAATCTATAATTTCCCAGGATCAGATCTAGTGCTAGCATTCTTCATTTTTGATCGGCCATGCCAACTTGCTGTCAGTGATGAGAGAACTTTTCCCCACAAAATCCTTTTAGTAAATCTAAATTCTTCCACCATGAAGACATAGATATAAATTTGCCCTGTAGTACTTTTACCCATAAAGAACAGTTATCATTTCTCGCATCACATTTTTGTCCTGCAGTAGAATGCTATTCACTAATCATGTCCGTGTACTTGGTTTAGGGAGATCAAAGGAGGAATTCCATAATGAGTGCTTGATTAAAGAGTGTAATTTAACCTATTTTGTAATCAGTTTTATTTTGGGGGAGGTATTGTCTAGTAAAAATAAATGCATTCTAGAATGACTGGTAGTAAAATGGAATAAGACGAGGTCTCTGAAATTGTTTGCTAGTTTCCAGGCATTGCATGTGCCTTTCATCTCCTTCAATACACTGGAGATGCTTACAGAAGAAACAGATCTACAGTATCTTCTGAGTACATGATGTGGTTCAAAATATCCTCAAACAAATAGCACAGCACAAACAGTTTCAACAAATTCAAATGAAATCGAGCTTGCATATAACATAGCAAGGGTTATGTCCCCAATTTCTCCCATAACTTAAATTAACTAGCTTTCCTTATGTATTTGAATAAGCTGTTGACCTTGTTTGAATTTGGAATTCTAGGAAGAGAAACTTCTCCAGAGCAACCTGATTTCAAATATTACTGCTCCTTTGCTGCAAAATGAGCTGCTTAACAGACACAATTTAATTTAGGGCCAGATTTTCAGAAGTGCTCAGCTCCTGCTCCAAAAATGCCATGCTCTGTGAATGACAATGTGAATCTGGCCATTTGATTTAGGTCTTTAAATGAGATCTGGCTGGAGCTGAGCTTTTCTGAAAATCTGGCCTTTAAGCTTTTGTTCTTTCCCTTTAATAAGGCGATCCAGCCATTTTATTAAACAAGATACCCCTATAATTGATTGTGGTTGTCCATGACAGAGACTTTTTGTAACTGTTTTGAATTTGTCTAAATGCTGATATACTAATGTAGTGGGTAAACAAAGCCATCCATCTAACTTAAAAAATGCTCATTTCTCTTATGATGAAAGCATGAGTTGCCAATGCATACAAGCAGAGTAACAAAATGTAATATGTAACATGGATAAGAAAATCAAAATAGAATGTCACACGGTATCGCACTGGGTTTCAAAAGCAATCTACTAGCAGTCGATACATGAAAAAAGGAATAAAAGCAACCAATGAATGGCTTCATCTAAAGGCTATTAAAGTCAATGGGAGTCCAAAAGGCTTTGGATCAAACAACAAAAACAAACTACAGTAATTGAAAAGAAAGATAATATTTATTAGAGGTCCATATGATAAAGCACCAACTTGTAGCTTGACTACCCCCCGGTAATGAGGCCATCTCATACTTATGCCCATAAATCCTTTATACTACATGACAAATTCATTAACGTACAAATTGGCATGTAACGTATGCCACGTATTCAAGCTGGCAGAGCAGCTGTAAGAGCAGCTTATTTAGGGACTGCTGCACTAGGAAGGGAGAGGTCAAATGAGATCCTGCTGTGGCCAACGCTCTCCCTGCAGCATCCTCCAGACCCAGAAATGTGCAAAACGCTCCTCTGTCCCCTGCCATGTGGCTTTAAGAAAAGAAACTGCAAGGATGCATGAGCCAGAAGCCAAAGCCAGCAGAGAAGCATACAAAGCAGGGACTGATGGATTTTCCACAATTTTGACTGGATTGTCTCTGCCCTGTGCTGACTGTGGTTTGCGCCAATCCCATGCTGCCCCTGTCTCAATTTCTTCACCTCAGTCTCACTCCACATTTGCCTGCCACTAATACCTTCCTCTTCACCCCTGCTCTGACCCCTCACTTCTTTCCTTTTCCTTGCCTTGTCTTTCTGTGTAGCTAATCTGACAAATCCACTCTCCCACCCTCAAAAATGGCAGAACTAATGTGCCAGTTGTCACCATCCCATTGATAGCTCTGCTGGTGTGTTCTTATCCTTTCCCCCTACTCCCTGCCTGTCTTGTCTATTTAGAATGTAAGCTCTTTGGGTAGGGACTTATTACTAGTGTTTGTACAGGACTAGCACAATGGGACCACAATATTGGTTGGTCCATTGGCACTACAGCAAATAACATGCCTTACAATTATCTGTCAGAGGAAAAACTGCAAGAAGAAACTCATGGGGGGCTTCCTTTTCATGGGCCGCCTCCCACTGGACTTTCTGTGGGACGGATGATCTCATCATGGTGAGATCTATTAAAACAGTCTCACAAGGTCAGTGGTGCAAATCTCATATCTTCAGCAACTTAAAATAAGAGTGGACAAAGCTGTACAAATAGCACAGAGTACAGTCCTTCACTGATAGGGAACTAGATGACCTTATAAGTTATTTCCATATCTAATGTCTAAAATCCTTTGATTTGTATCTCCTAGAAATTCAGGGAGTGCAGTAGCAATATTCAATCTCTTACAGACATAGCATGTGGAAGACAGAGTCCAGACTTGGATAGAATCTCCTACTTTTTGCTGTTTAATGTTGTTTAAACTGAATTGTTCCATAAATGGTTAGACACTCTTGATAATGTGACTATAGTGATGGATCTTGGACTTGTAACGTGTCACAGATATCCTCATTTAAATGCAGTGACTCATTCCTTAAAATGTGATGTAAAGTCAAAAATCACCCAAATTCTGCAAATCTTTGGTGAAAACATCTGCAGAATTTGCCAAACATTTCTGCATGCTTCTGATTGACCTGAAATTAGTTAGTATAATTCTCCACTATGCATTTTTAAAAAAAAACTTACTATGTAGTCTGAAGTGTCTCTGCCATATTCTGGAAACATGGGAACATTCCCCATAATTAATTTTAAAATCAAAATTTCCCCACAGCATTTACCAAGTTTTGCAATATTTTCCCAGTGATCTTACCCATTAACTTCTTATCGCTCACTTACAGCTTTTCAGGACTCTCACTTGCACCGACCATCATTCTTCCATAAGTTCCTGTGCAGCAAAGACCAAGGCTTCTGGTTGTATCAGGAAATCTCTGTGCTTATCCTTTCTGCTATTGGAACACTGCACCATTGCTAAGCTACTAATAAAACCTTGTAGTAGAATCCTCTTTTGTAAGTCCATTCAATTTAACATTCTCAGTCTTCGGGTTTCTTGATTTATCCTTCCTTGGACTGTTTCTTTGTCCTTCATAAGGACACAGCCCTTTTGATGTTACCTGCAATATCCACAGACTGTATGGGTTTTAATCTCTTGTCTTGCTTCAGGTTTCGGAGCTTCTCACACTTTTGCCCCCCATGCATTGATCAAGGGTTCCCTAGTGAAAGATCTAGATGCCTGTTTAACTACCGTACTCAGCATTTTGAAACCATTAGTCAGGACTTGGATTGTGGCCATCAGAATATGGATATTTTGGGGCATGCAGTTACTCCCATACTTTTTTCACCCCCTGCATCTGGAAGACCGATAAGATTAAACAAGATGCTGGGGGACTTATCTCCTATTACATTTAGTTATGAGGATAAGTTAATAGCTGATTCCTGGCTATTCAGCTGAGCAAAGCTGAACTGGATTCAGGGATCTGTGACATTTTGTGTTACCACAAAATGGCATTTGAGCAACATGTCCTGAGATTGGCGGGATGGTAGACTGTGCTGTCAAGCTCTCTACTATATTCTGAACTTCCTTGACATAGTAGGCTTGGCCATTGTCATTCTAATAAGTTAGCCCTGTGACAATCTATATTAGCTGCAAGTCAAATGCATGATCCAGGCAAACTTCCATTACTAAAACCCATTAAATCCCAAGGCTTTCACTGTCATAAATGACAGCTGCATTGTCATAAATATGCATCCTGTGCTGCTGAGTAGCCCAACTGTAAAACTCATCTGTAGGCACTATGCGTTCAACTCGTCGCTATTAATTCACTGGGGTCCTTCCCTTCATTTCAGATTATCTCAAGTTTCTTCTCCCTAAAGTGATGTAACACTTTCTAGGGAGACTAGAAGAAGACTGGAGCTTGTAAAAGGAATAAAGACTTCCAGAGGAAACTTCAAGCCAATCTATGCCTCTTCTGTCTGTAGCAGATTTGATACTGTTGTCGTGGTCTGTTTAACGTTCTCTCAGAAGCAAAACTCTTCTAAAGCTTCTTTCGCATCCTCAGATCATCCATCATACTGGGTTATTTTTCTATGTAGAAATCATGACGTGTTCTTTCTATGTATAAAAACGTACAGTGATTCCACTTCCTTCAGTGAATTGTGCTTAGTTACATTCAAACAATTAAACCCTTGGGGGGGGTGAATGTAAATATCCAGTGTTGTTGTTGCATACGCCTACATCCTCGCATATTCAGGCTTTTATCTCAATACAATCACCCATCCTTTAAAAAAAAAAAAAAAAAAAAAAACCGTACACAGGGCCAGAGCCTAAGCTGGTATAAATCAGTGTAGCTCCATTGACTTCAGTGGATTTAAGCCAGCTGTCAATCTGGCCCATGATATCCTCCTGATATGTGGTGGAATTGAGGGGGATGAGTGTCCCAAAAATGTAGTCAACAGGTGAACCTGAGATTGATCCTGCCTTGACAGTAGTGATAGTGAATACTTATGAGCAGAATGAAAATGAAAACCGGCCTATTCTGTTAATTAGCCATGATGAAATAGCTCACATGTATCTTCTGCCGTATGCTTTCCTTGCCTGACAATGCTTTCCTTGCCTGACAAGAGGTAAGCTACTGAACCCAGTGGCAGTTGTCAGAGGACCGAGATATGTAGGGTGGAGTCCAGGTGGTGACAAAAAAACAGTGGAAAGCAAGATGGCTAATAAGGGCTGAGCAAAGAGAAAAGGGTGAAGGAAAAGAAGAGTGACAGAAAATGGAAGGAAAGGGGACAAAATTGGAGAACTGCACACAGGAAAGAAAGACAGGAGAGCTAGAGACAGATGTAAGACATCCTGCCTGAAATAGGACCTGTAGTGAGTCGGTGTGGCTCCCCTCCTGCCCAGAAGAGGGAGCCCACGTGCAGGTACCAGAGTGGGTGGGACCACCACCCCCTGTCCCCGCCCCCCGGAAGTTAAGGGGCGGGACAGGAAGTATAAAGGCCGGCCGCCAGAGCTCAGTCGGCGGCCAGCCACCACAGGGAGCAGACGTGCGGCCGGGAGCTCCCGGCCAGGAGACCGTCGAAGACCGAGGCCTGGACCCTAGCTGGCCTGAGCTACCCCGGGCCCGCTACGAGGAGGAGCCGCCGGAGCCCGTTCACGCCCGCCACTGGGAGAACCCCTGGGAACCGGACCCCACTAACCCTGAGGGTGAGACTGGACCCGAACCCCTTCGCCCCTGCTGCTATCCAGAGGAGCCGCCTGAGGACCATTGGCCGGACTTCCCGGCAGAGCTACCAGACTTGCCGCCGAGCCCGGGCAGAGAGGAGCCCATGGAGATGGACTGGCCCGATCCCGGCGCAACGAACGAGGTAGGCTTTGAGGGGGATCACGGAAGTAGCCCGGGGATAGCCGACCCCGGTCCGGCTGCAACTGAATGTGAGCCTATGTCAGTGTGTTGCGGTCTGGATACCCCACTGACCAGCAGCGGCAGCAACCGCTGTTAGGGCCCCGGGCTGGAACGCAGTGGAGTGGGTGGGCCTGCGTTCCCCCCTGCCACCCCCTGCACGGGTGGCAGGCTTCCCCCTCACCCAACGCTCGGCTACAGCAAGCCTAGGCATACCTTACCTAGGTGGTGAACTATTTGCTCGCTCAGCCCCTGCAACAAGGGCCTGAGTCTAGCTGTGTTTGCCCCGCCCTGATCCAGGGCCTGGGCTTTGAACTATTCGCTCGCTCAGCCCCTGCAACAAGGGCCTGAGTCTAGCTGTGTTTGCCCCGCCCTGATCCAGGGCCTGGGCTTTGAACTGTTTGCTCGCTCAGCCCCTGCAACGAGGGCCTGAGCCTAACTGTGTTTGCCCCGCCCTGATCCAGGGCCTGGGCTTTGAACTCTTTGCTCGCTCAGCCCCTGCAAACAAGGGCCTGAGCCTAACTGTGTTTGCCCCGCCCTGATCCAGGGCCTGGGCTTTAAACTCTTTGCTCGCTCAGCCCCTGCAACAAGGGCCTGAGCCTAACTGTGTTTGCCCCGCCCTGATCCAGGGCCTGGGCTTTGAACTGTTTGCTCGCTCAGCCCCTGCAACGAGGGCCTGAGCTAACTGTGTTTGCCCCGCCCTGATCCAGGGCCCGGGCTCTTGAGCTTTGACTGTGGTTGCTCCGACTCTGCACCAAAGAGCCGGAGTTTCGGGACTAACTGACTGCTTGTTCCCACAGTAGTGAGTCGGTGTGGCTCCCCTCCTGTCCGGAAGGGTCGAGCCCCGGCTAGGACCTACTACAGGACCTCTTGTCAGTTTTGGGGAAGAAAGGACTAAAAATTGAATAGGAACTCAACAGCAATAAAAATGGTGGGAAACTGTACAGCTAAAATGAGCCACCAAAGAAAGGCTATTCATTTCCATTAGTGGAAGGGAAACATAGTGACAAAGGAAAGAAAATATTGATGTGTAGATATGTATGATGTGGATACACAGAATCACTGGTAAACAAAATGCTAGTCTCAAACTATCCTTTTCCGAAATTTAGTGAGATGCAAACTCAGTGTTATGTATCATGCTTTGCTCATTGAACAACACCACAAACTTTAAATAGTTTTAATTAAACTTAGCATTTTGGGATGTTTAAAACACTCATCCATTTGAGAGAAAAAATGGGAAAACAACATAGGGTGAACTCCTGGAGCTATTGGCGTCAATGGGAATTTAAAATTCCTTTGAAATAAAGGGGCAGACTCTTTATGCACTATATTGTCTCTGGTTATGATGATTTTAGGGTAGTATTTGACCACCAGGGGGCCCCCATTAATGAAATTTTCAAAAATATTGAGGATTACAACTTTTTTATTTTTTAAGAGCTATAAAGTTAAAAACTAATGCCTCTATCCTGGAGGTTACTCTGGGTTTTTAGATAATTGTGATTTCCCCCTCCCCTCCTCAATAGACAGTGGGATAAGGGAGAGGGGACTTCACAGAATTGAAACAAATTGCAATGACAAGGCCAAGTTAGTAGCTTGTAATTCAGAGGAATGAAGTGAAATCATTGGAAGGGCAAAAAAAGACAGTGTTTATACAATTGCTTTGTTGGGATAAACATACATCTCCAAGGTGGCTGCATGATTTCATTTCGAGATGGAGAACAATTCCTTGGGTCATCCCATCTCTGTTTCTCATAATAATTCTACTAGTGTTCTGTCCAGTCTAGGTTTAAATGTGTCACTTGGAGGGAGTTTCTAACCCTTTACTTAGGAGAATATCCCATGAGCTTATAAATCAATGTGAGGTAGTTTTTCCTGGTACTCAGACGTTCTTAATTTTATTCTGTTCTCGCTTACATCCTTTTGTATTCTCCAAATATTTCTTCTCCTTGGTGATATTAATACCAATCAAATATTTTTAGGTTGTCACCCATAGTCCTCACTGAACCAGTCTACATTTAATTCTTTTAATCTCTCCTCATATAGTAAGTCACTCCCTACTGCCCCACAAACATTTTGAATGTTCCCCATTAAACTCATTCCAACCTGTCAATCTTTCTAGAAGTGTCCAGAAATGAACAGAAAACAGTAAGGAAAACATGATCGTATAAATATTATTGGATCTGATTCTTCCTCATGCATAGGAGTCAATCATGTTTTGGGATGGGAGTTTAATTAATTAATTTAACTGAAAGCATGTTAAATTTTCACCATGAATCTCTCCTAATGGCTCTTCAAAATTCAGTAATGAAAACTTAGAGCAAAAACCAGGCATTAGTAGTAAAGTAGAGAAATATAAGTAGATGCAGCACTTGCCCCAAAAGCTTACAATCTAAATTAATCATACCATATACTAGGTAAATGTTCAAAAAAGTAAAGGGGTGCAAACACCCTTATTTCCATTACTGTAGCATCTAGGAGTCTTAGTCAAGGACTAGGACCCCACTGTGCTAGGTGCTGTACAAAGACAAGAACAAAAGAAGGTCCCTGCCCCAAAAAGCTTACAATCTAAGTATCAGACAAGTAACTGCTGATAGGCAGATGGGAAGAGTAAAGGAAACAATGAGACTATATTGGTCATCCTGATTGGCAGTGGTCTGAGCCCACCGGCAGCCTAACTGTTGCCAAGTTTTTTTTGTGGTAAGCATCATGGCAAAGGAGGGTTTTAAGGAGAAATTTGTAGGAGGATAACATGGAACTGTAGATAAGATCTGTGTTGGGAAGGGTTGCACATACAAGAGAGTTATCCAGGAGGAAAAAGATTTCTCTTGACTCTTAAGAAATGGGAGGGAATTCTAAACATGGAATGGCGTACTAACACCTGGGAGAGAAAAGGTAAAAGAGTAGTTATATGGAGGAAGGTTGTGAGAGAGGAGGGAGTGAGCATATGCTTTAAGGGCATGATCCCAAATCCATTGATACCAATGGAAGTATTCATCAACTTCGGTGAGATTTGGATAAAGCCCTAAACACATAACTTGTATACTATGGGTGAAATTCTGGGCCCCTTTGAAGTCAATTGGCATTTTGCTAGAATTTCATGCTATGTCTATATATTGTAAGTTCAATAACAAGTTGTACCTAATACAGCTGACTACTGTGATTAAGTGCTTCCAAATACTGGGCCTGATTCTGATCTTGCCACGCTGATTTTACATTAGAATAACTCAACTGATTTAAAAAAAACCAAGCCTATAATTTGAAAAGAAAAAAACACTTCTTCAAACCACTTCTTTAAATGGGTACGAAGGCAACTGTGTATCAGAACGTCAATTATCAAATGTCTCATCAAATACTTCTTTATCATACCACCTACATTTAAAATCTTCTGTTGAAAGATCCCAAATATGTGTTAAAGCCACAATCGGTCAATAAATTGAAGTCAGTCCTCACTGAGATGGTTTGAATGTTGTGCAGTTATGCATTGAACACAAAACAACTCCATTTGGCACAATAATTTCACTGGATTTCTCCCCAAAGGAGCAGATTCACTCTCTCTAATTCCAAAAAAAGGATGTAGTAATGAAATGAACTATCCTAGGCCAGAAAATGCAGATGTGCTCTGTGCTATTGACACCCAGTGCTGAGTCCATAGAGAACTACAGCCAGAAATGTCGTCCACACCCAGAAGTCTCTCTCAAGAATTAGACAAGAACTGTACCCACTCCCCACCAAACACACACTTAAAAAATTTTTTACTGGTCTTGTTATTGCTTTCCCCAGTTTGTACTTTCTCTCTTAGGCAGCCAGTTTACCTGAATAACAAAAGCCTTAAACTGTTGTTAATGTTAAAAAGCAAATTTCACAGAGGCTTCTTAAAATGTTTTTAAAGTGTTCTAGTTGGGCTACCATTTATTCTGACACTTCACACATTGCTTGTCCCAGACTAAGACAAACCAATGAGTTGCTGGGACAAGAATCTTAAAGCAATCATTTCAAATACTAAGGAAATAGCTTCTCCATACACAACTACCATGTCCTACTTTCTCATTGGCCTATGTGAAGGCTAATTTGTGAACCCCTAACTCACAATAATGAGCAGTCATTCTCACAAGCAGTTTATAGAGTCAATAGAACTACTGGGAGTAGCTAGTCAACACTATCAGTAAAATGGGTTCACAATAATGCCATTAATAGTCCTACCTACACTGGATGGGTTAAAGGCATACATGTTTAACTTCTGATTATACTGGACCTATGCTTCAACCTACACACACACTTCAGCAGTAGCTGGCATTCAGTTCCATGGCACTACCTCAGGAGTCCCTTCCTTCCTTCTCCTTTTTTAAAATAATTTCACTCAGCTCATGGGCTTAAGTGATTTGCTGAGTTGCTGCCATAGACTGAGAACTCCCTAGGACAGAGATTGTGTATTCAACGGTGTGGAGTTGGAATATTTTGGTTGGTGTCAGATTACAGCACAAATAGTCACAAACAATTCTCTACAATTGCGGGGACAAAAGGGAGAGGAGGGTAAAATGCTGAAGTTGAGGACTTTTTGTTGAACAGCAGAAAATACAATTGTCTGTCTCGACCTATAGCATGACTGCCACTATCAGATGCTGTTTCTATGTTTCCTAGGACAACTAAAACAACATTATTCACTTCCATAGCAACACAAAACTATTATGTCATGATGCAAAATACATTCAGTGCATGTGGGGGGCAAAGGTTGAAACATGACAACTTTAAAGAATAAAATCTTTGTCCAACTCTACTAAGCTATTTCCCCACAGTAATCTGCATGCTGTAAAATCATACTAGCACTGCCTGTGTGAGCACATTGCATTGTCAATTTTGCTTCCATACAGTAACCAGGACGATTGTTGGCTTTTGATTTGTGAATTTTTTGCATTGCTTGTCCTGTGCAGAATGAGAAACTGTTCTTTTTTCCCTTATATATGTGGCTTGGGAGGGCTTTTGTCCTGTTCAGTGCTTCAGTGTAGGCAAGAAACTATGTTTGAAACTGTAGATCTATTTTGTGTTCCAGTTTAGGATCAAAGGGCTTGGAAGTAGTATGTTTAGAACAGACACTACTAACTGAATTTTATTCCCAAAAGGGGGCGGGGAGAGTGAATTTCTGGAAATGGGCTTTTGTCCTGATTGCACTACCTCTGTTTAGTGAGAGGTCTAATGCAATCTGAAATATCATTAATTCCTTAGAAGATATTTCCAGTATAGGACTGTTGATCAGCTGTTCAGCCCAATTTGGGACTACATTATTTGATTTTCCTTTTACAGTTTTTGCTGACTTTCACTGGTGTGTTTCACCCAAGCTGTAGCTGACAGGACTGCTATGCAATCCTACATACTCTGCAGATTACCAGACCCAGCATTGTCTGTCTTTTCAGAAGTGCTGCTAGCTCCAGACCTTTCTCCATTGCAAAAGAAAGGTGAAATTGGTCAGTATCAAAGGCATGTTCCTCTAATCAGTGTCTTCAGAAAGTGTCTATAGAACATAATGATATTTCTCTAGTGAAACCTAGCTCCATCTATTTTGCTCCTCACATACCTATATTTAAATTGTTTGAGAGCCTTCCTCTACATGCTAAGAATACAAAATAACAATGAGTGGTGTAGATCTTCTCTCTTCCAGACCTCACTCCCATAACTTTAATCATTCATGAATGTTTCAACTATTTTCCTCCTTCATGGGCTTTGTCTGTGGTAAGTACAAATACAAAGATTCTTTTCATTTTGACTCATTAGGTTCACAAGCCATTTAAAAAAATTAATTTTGTCTCAACCAGACAAATTATTCTAGAGCCTGGGTTGTAGATCAAAGGTGTTAACATGGCAACAAATTCTCATGACTCTTCCAAATTTACACCTTGCCGTAATTGTCTAGTACATTTTCACTATTTTCTCTATAGTTTTACGTGGCTAGCACACATATCATGCTCCCCTATAGGTTGGTAGTTACCAAAAAAATCTAGAAGCTTGGTGACCTTTAGGAGATGATGTTCTCTGTATTTCTTGGTGGACATGTAGAGGTCATCAGGTCACCAGCAAAATTATCATAAAATTTATCTTCTAAAGAAGACTTGACTTAAAGCAGTCAGTAACTGAATGGTCTTGGAGAATGAAATCATTCCTAGAGATGTCCCCTACAAGAAGTGTTGTCTTAATTACAAAAATATCAAGCTATATCACAACTGTAAAAAGCACAGTTAGATAACATCAGATGCACTATTACTTTGAGGTTACCGTGGACCCAGACAAGTGGTGGTTAACAATCTGAGCTGAACAGAAGTCCTGGTATAGTTTAATCAAAAGTAGCTGACATGAAACTGAACACAATTTATATACTGGTCACAAAGCCATGGCCATTATCATGATAGCTAGCTCAATTCTGCAGAGTTATATTCTGATTCAATAACATATTGTAATGACGTCAAGCCCCAAGTCAGAATAGAGGTACATTGGTGAGGCAGTGTGGGGAAACTTGCCAGGCTGACCTATTTGTGAAATACAATTATCTCATTTTTGATGGGGAAAGATCAGGGCTACAGAAATAAGTATTTAAGAGTAAAAGCTATTATCTCAAGAACCTGGGGATTTAGCTGGAGGAAAAGTACAGTCACTGGAATGAACACTGACAAGTAAAATGTTTAATCCCCAATGTTTTATTTCCCAAAACATAACATATTACCTTGAATACTCCATAAATAATATTAATGGAGAGATTTTGAACTAGAAATATCTAATGATATATGAGAGGAGGCTAAAACAGGTTTCACTGAGGCTCTTTTTCCATCTTGGTAACACTATTAAATGTTGCTTTTAAAATGTAAAGCTATTTATAATGATCTGTTTGGATCAAATCCTATAGAAGATCTTGGGTTTCAAATTTACAAATGCCATCTAAAGCAGCAGCTTGGGAAACAAATATTTATCACTGAACTATCAAGATTACTGAATAGAGAGATTGTTTTGGATTTGTATCCTGTGATATGACCTGAAGCTCTAAGCCAATGGATAATTGACTCAAGCCTCAGTTGTGCTTTAACAAAAAGCGCATAAGCATATGTACGTTTTGTGAGAAAGTATGTTCAGTAGAAGTGGCTAACAGAGCCAATAGCCCAAATGTAAGATCAATTTAAGTGGTGATTCAGTCATGTTCTAATACAATACCATTCAATATAAGAGCAACAGTTTATAGAAATACCTAATAATCAAAGTTTTGTCACATCTGGGATGTTGATAAGTATTATCAGCCTCATTTTGCAAGTTGAGAAACTGAGGTAAAAAGTTACTTGCCCAAATCCACACAGGAAACTTTTTTTTTATTATTATTTTGGTCAGAGCTTCCTACCTCCCAATGATATGCCTTAAATAGAAACCTCAACTCTAGAACAAAAATGATGGATCAGATCCTCAACTGTCATAAACCAGCATAGCTCTGACCTCAGTGGGGATTTGACCTTGTAATCTGAAACAAAAAGAAAGTTTCTACCTATTCTTGGCACAACAGCCAATTATAAATCCTCCAGCTCTGTTGGTGGTTCATATTTAAAGATCAGTTTTAGCATGATCAATATAAACAAGAGTTTTCTTTGAGAGTTATTTCATATGCTGTCATTAATGTTTTAGGAAGTATGTACTTGATTGTGTTTCGTATACTGTTTCTTTCAAACATTAGTTACTCACAAATATATTTTATGAAGCTGTTTATCTAACATACCCTATTCAGTGTACTGAATAATCTTGAATCTCAAATGTTTGCTAATTATACTTACACTCTAGCTTATCCTGTGATTTATTCTTAACCTCTAAAATAAGACATTGTATTCTGTATACTATTTAAAGACATAATTGAAAGAAAAATGTGTAGAATAAGTCAGTGTACAGCCTAAGACTTTTTAAATAACACCTACTTAAGCATGTGTTAGAAAAGAATTGACTAGGTTCAGGGCCGGTGCTACCATTAAGGCAAAGTAGGCGGTTGCCTAGGGCGCCAAGATTTGGGGGTGCCAAAAAGCGGTGCCCCCAATTTTTTTTTTACAGTGTTCCTGGGCTGGGCGGCCGGCGGTGCGCTGACATGTGTGGCTCAGACTCCCTCTCTCAGTGCAGCGGCCACTCCACTTTTCCCGCCTCCCAGGCTTGCAGCACCAATCAGCTGTTTGGCGCCGCAAGCCTCGGAGGGGAGGAGAATTCTAGCTGGGGCAGCGTGCTCAGGGAGGAGGCGGAGCAGAGGTGAGCTGGGGTGGGGAGCTGCTGAACGGCTCCCCGGGCTGGGGGGTAGGGAGGGGGCGGAGTGGGGGGAGCAGCCGCGGGGGGGGGGGGGTGTCTCAGGGGGGGGGGGGGGGGGGGGGGGGAAACGCCCCCGGGGGGGGGGGGGGGGGGGGGGGCGCAAAGTGGAAGTTTTGCCTAGGGCGAGAAACTTCCTTGCACCGGCCCTGACTAGGTTGGTCACTTCTTGAAGATACATTTTTTGATAAACTGAAATTTATATACATAAGAAAATCACACATTTTAAATCTAAAATTTAATTGAGTTAATTCTTTTGGTTAAAATGTTGCATCTTGGATCATATAAGGCTTTAATGTCATGAATAAAGCCTTACGTTAATGGGGCCATAGCTTCAGTACTGAAACATCTTTACACAAAAGGGAATTTCATAAGAACCAGTTATGAAAATTAGATTATTGCATATCGAAATATCTAGATTTTAGCATCGTTTTTGATAAATCTTTGAACCTTGTGGACCAAATTCAGAATTGATGTGTACCCCTTTCACTAACTTGAACTTTCTGGACTTGGTTTTCCTCTCACGGAAGTTTTGCACCAGTGTAACTTGATACATATCACAACACTCTCTTCAATAAGGGATCATGCTTAAAAGCCCAGCAGAACCCTTCAAAGATTTTCCGAAGTGGCTTCTTGATTTCAACTCCAAAATTGCTTAAAACCTGTTTACAAATGAGTGAATGCTTGTGCATAGTAAGGCATTTATGCATACAAATCAGGAAGCTAGGATACAGTACTTCCCATTTATACATAGTGTGTGTGCAGACTAAGAGGATGACTTGAAGCAACCTGAAAATATGGCCCAACATCATAACTATGTTAAATGTAATGTTTAGGTATGTTAGAATAATACTTTCTGCATTTTGTGTATAATACACGTCGCAGGCTTAAGCTCTTTAAACTCCTGAAGTTTTGCCTAGGTGAGGACTGCAGTGTTGGGTCCTTTCTTGTTTAATTTGATAATTGCTCTTATAAAATGGTAACCAAAATGTTAGTTGGTGTGGACTGACAAACTGAAATATTAGACACTATGAATTAGCATTTATAATTTAATTATCAGGATGTCAGGTCTTTATCAAGTTTCTCAGAACCTATGATCCAGGATACAAATTCATGATGGAATGAACTTGTAGAAGCTACATTTGTTAAACTCCTGTGGTACATAAATGAGCGTCTCAATGCTACAATGAAATGGATAAATTTGTGGCAAGAAGACGGATTTCAAAGTATATCCAATCATGGCCCATAGACTTTAATTCACCAGAGCACTTAAGTGTTTGCTTAACTTTAAGCATACAAGTATTCCCTCTGAAGTGAACAGAACTAAACATGTTTAAAGTTAATCATAGATTCCACGGCCAGAAGGATCATTGTGATCACCTAGTCTGATCTCCTATATAACCAAGCCATAGAATTTCCCTGAATTCAATTCCTGTTTGAAGTAGAGCATATCCTTTAGAAAAACACCCAATTGCAATTTTATTTTTAAATTGCCAGTGAAGGAGAATCCACCACAACCACTAGTAAATTGTTCCAATGGCTAATCCTTCGTGTTAAATTCATACTGGAAATACATTGTACCTTTTTATCTAGCTTCAACTTCCAGCCACTTATACCTTTTTGTCTGCAAGACTGAAGATCCCATTATTAAATATTTGTTCAATCTATGTACTTGCATGGAGATCAAATCACCCCTTAGCTTTCTCTTTGATATGGCAGTGTTCTGCAGTCACCCTTTCTAAAATCATGTGCATAAGAGAATTGACCCAGTATTTGATAGTCAGTGGGCACTGTGCCTATATGCTTTGCTGAATCAGGGTGTGGTGGAGCAGATCCCACACCTCAGTCAGGAAGGTGTTCAAGATCTCTTCTGGTAACAATCAATCCCAACCCAGCAGGCCTGCCAAACCTGGAGATGGACAGGTCCTTAAAGGAGGATCACTACTCAATGCAGGGCAGTACTCTGAAGGAGCAGAAGTGCAACTCAGAGTTCCCGGGCACCCAGAAGAAGGGGTTGCTGACTGGTGAAACAGCTTGAGAGCCTTGGCCATTCAGGCCTCCTTAGAAAGGAGAGGTGCTAGTACTTTTTCTCTAGCTTCCTGAAGCTAGCTTCCTTAAAATGCTGCTTTTTTGCAGACATATTGATTCATTGGTTTGGACTGCTTTAACTCCCTCTGTAAGGTGGCAGATGCCTTGAACATCACAGCTGGAGGGTTGTGCCTCAGATTCTGAGACAGGAGCAGCATCTACCTTCTCCTCAAAGGGGTGCTAAAAAGGTATAGCCTACTACACAGGGCAATACAGAATTTCTCTGAATTGCAACAGCCCATGGCACCTGCTGCCATAAGTGCTGTAATTGTCAGCTGTAGTTCAAAAGTGAATCTACAATCAAACACACATCCATTATAAAAGCCAGGGCCGGCTCCAGGCACCAGCCGAGCTTTGCCATTCTGGCCGCCCCAGGTTTTTTTTTTTTTTTTTTTTGCTTGGGGCGGCCAAAAAGCCAGAGCCAGCCCTGATAAAAGCACAAGATTGGGTGCCAGTTGGTGTCTGCTACACACCACCAAATCACACTAGGGAACAGGCTGACTGCTTCTTTACACACCTATCTACAACGTGTAGGAAAAAATGTCTGATCATGGGGGACTTCAATTTGAGTGACACCTGTTGGAGGTCTCATGCTGCCAATAAAACATCCTTGGAATTTTTAAACATTATAGTCTATTCTATATACATTCTAAACACTCTCCTAAGTCAAAGTGTTGCAGCCAATACAGAGGAATTCTCTATTAGACCTTTTCCTAACAAATAAAGTGGACTTGATCACAGAACTAAAAGTTAATAGTAGCTTAGGTACAAGTGATCATGACTTGATCCCATTTATAATGTGCAAGGAGAACAGTCCTGACCAGTAATACATATACTTGGTATTTTAATAGGACCAATTTCACAAGCTAAAAAGAATTGAGCCAAATCAGCTGGGAGGAAGAATTTAATCAAAAATGTGAGTGATGGGTGGGAATAATTTAAGAACACCTCACTAGATGCCTCAAAGGCAATGATTAAGGAGGAAGGCTGTGCTGGTTTAAAGAAAACCCCCACACAACCTGGTTTAGAGCGGAAGTGAAGTATATATTTGTCCTCTTTTGAGCACTGTAGTTAGAAAGCTCCCTGCAAATGGAACAGGAATTCCTAGGGTTCTGATGTTTCTAAATTTCACTTAATTTTCAAGCTGTTCTAGACTATTCTATGTTTTGATTACTTTAAAAAATATTTGTATAATTTGCTTGTTACTGGATTGTTTCACCCTCTCCTCTCATTTTGAGTCTTCTCATCTACTTATCAGTGTTTCTTATGACTATTTACTTGCTTCACCATCTTATTAAGCTTCCACTTTCAATTTTTGATTAAGGAGAACATGGAGGACATGTGGGGCCTGATTCTGGTCTAACTTATACTACTTAAATCAGGAGTAATTCCACAGAAAATAATGGAGTTAGTGATGTAAAGAATTTGGCACCAGTTGTATAGTTGTGGATAAAATTTTTTGTACAATTCCCTCTGTTTTGCAGTCTTCTGGTTCTCCTGCCTGCTTATCTAAAGCCTGCTCATTACTTGAGGGTTCAGACAACATTTGTGCTTTCAAGAAATCTAGCTTTTCTTGCTTTTTGTTGTGCTTTTTAATCAGATTTTTCTTTTCTCCATCACCTTGACAGTATATTAGATATACTTGGATTAACAGTATCTTTTACACTTATACATGTAATGTTGTTTTGAGCTGAGAACTTTAGATTTCATGCTCCATTTTGGACAACAAGGCCCTCTCTTCCTCACCATGTGCTCACTCTTGCTAGAGCTTAAAATGTTTTGAACACTTTTACCCTTTTTGAAAGATTTTCTATACATTTAGGGCCTAATCCAAAGCCCATTGAAGTCAATGGGAGTCTTTCCATTGACCGTAATGGGCACCCATAGTGGGTGCCCATGGTAGAACTGGTAGAAACTTTCATACTTGTAAAACAATTTCTAATTGAGACTACTATAACTTAAGATACATTTTTCTGCCTTGCAAAGGACTTGTTTAAACTTGTTTAAATCATTGTAATCTTTGGCTCTCACAACTTTAATAAGACCCAGGTGTATTAAACCAGATTATTTGACACATGTTAAGGTTCATGTCTGATATCAAATTAAGTATCTGGATGATTTATGGAAGAGTTCACCTCCCTTTCCCCCACATGAGGTTTAATACTAATCTTCAACCAGATCTTCCAACACTTTCTGTATTTAGACCTTCCCCACTTGAAACTTTCAATGTTGTTTTTATTATCACAAGAGGCTGATACCCAACCTAGCATCTGTTATTAGTCCCCTGTCTTTTCTCTCTCTGGGAGAAAGTCTGAGCCTAGTGTATATCAATGTGATTACTGGATTCTGATAAATTCCTAGGAAAAAAGCATTGCTTTCCTCTGTCTCATGGAAATATTAGATTACACTATTACTCTATGCATTAATGTATTTGGCTATAAAGGAAATTGTTGAGTAGTTTCTTAAAAAAACCCAACCCCCAAGAAATTCCAAAAAGCATCAGTACACTCGCCATTAGCTCATACCCACAAGGATTGGCAAGATCGCCTGTATTGGTATTGACAGATCTTTGGCTAGATTGGTATCGAGGGACACAGGTGTAAATTACACCTCCTTTTGCCAGCCTTGTCCCCCACACCTTGGGATATTTCACCCCAAGAGAAGGTAGTTGGTGTTACATGCCATTTCTACACTCTTGGGGTTTGAAGTGGTAGAAGGAAACTTTAAAACACATCAAGTGTTCATCATAGGCTCCTATCAGTGGAAGCTGCCTGGGTAACATGCTAAATCAGCATATAATCCCCAATCTGCTTTTCTTTCCATTTTCTCATATTACTGCCACTTTTTGGATTGCACTGAACCCTTGTGGTCCTTGGGCATTTGTGGCCTTATTTCTATATATTTCTTTTGCT